>NW_026126347.1:0-152660 GCF_943737965.1 Phodopus roborovskii
TCTGCAAATGTTGTAATTGTACTCAAGAACAGAACGAAAGCACTGTCACCCACTCTCTATCTGCCGTCTCGAACATTTTCACAGTATCCTCAATCATGCTTATGGTACACTCGCAAGTGCCATAGAAGTGACTCATAGAAACACAACATTCAAAAATACTATCTCAGGACTCTAGGGTAGTGTCATTTTCTCCCTCTCATGTTAGGTGTAGGAAGAGTGTGGGTTGAGGAAGTAATGTTCCTTTTAGCGTTTGTTTTTGTGCTAGTGTTTCTGTTAGTGTTAGGATTGGAATAGTATTGCAACTCGGTTTCGGTTTCAGTTTTGCGTTAAGGTCAGGATAGTGATAGGGGGTTAGGGTTAGGGTTAGCGTTAGGGTTGGCTTAGGTTTAGGGTTAGGGTTGGCAGCAATGTAGTTTTACTTTCTCTTACTCTGTCACAGAACGATGCTGAGTTACCATTGCATCACTCTCACACTTTGAGAATGCACTCACTTAGAATGGAGAGTAGTCTCGCACATTGAATAAGGACTTTAGCTGAGTCCAAATCTGACGCTCTGTGTCACAGAAATATCAAACTCGTTTCAGCACAGTGACAAAGTGAAAAAGCACTCTCTGTTTCAGAGCAGACACACGCAACGATTTAGCAGTGCTACTGTGTACGAACCAGTGACACACTGGTTCACTCCCTTCACAATCACTATGTTAGCCAAGTAACGTGATGTCACATTTTCTCGTTCAATGTCATACTTCATATACATTGTTTCCTAACTCACCTACGATGTGTCCAAAAACACACAGAATGTTCCAATACTAAAGCGCTACTTCCCAACACTCAACAATAATGTCACACAGAATTATCAGCCTCAGAGCTTTGTGGCACAGTGAGTCAGAAGACTACCACTAACAATTCACTCATAATGTGATTTCCATCACTCACGCTAATAGTCTTAGGATGGCACAGTGAATTGACGTTTGGATCCTGTGTTGCATGAAATCACATAGTGTTCTTGTTCTGGAAATGTTGTAATTGTACTCAAGAACAGAACGAAAGCACTGTCACCCACTCTCTATCTGCCGTCTCGAACATTTTCACGGTATCCTCAATCATGCTTATGGTACACTCGCATGTGCCATAGAAGTGACTCATAGAAACACAACATTCAAAAATACTATCTCAGGAATCTAGGGTAGTGTCATTTTCTCCCTCTCATGTTAGGTGTAGGAAGAGTGTGGGTTGAGGAAGTAATGTTTCTTTTAGCGTTTGTTTTTGTGCTAGTGTTTCTGTTAGTGTTAGGATTGTAATAGTATTGCAACTCGGTTTCGGTTTCAGTTTTGCGTTAAGGTCAGGATAGTGATAGGGTTAAGGTTAGGGTTAGGGTTAGGGTTAGCGTTAGGGTTGGCTTAGGTTTAGGGTTAGGGTTGGCAGCAATGTAGTTTTACTTTCTCTTACTCTGTCACAGAACGATGCTGAGTTACCATTGCATCACTCTCACACTTTGAGAATGCACTCACTTAGAATGGAGAGTAGTCTCGCACATTGAATAAGGACTTTAGCTGAGTCCAAATCTGACGCTCTGTGTCACAGAAATATCAAACTCATTTCAGCACAGTGACAAAGTGAAAAAGCACTCTCTGTTTCAGAGCAGACACACGCAACGATTTAGCAGTGCTACTGTGTACGAACCAGTGACACACTGGTTCACTCCCTTCACAATCACCATGTTAGCCAAGTAACGTGATGTCACATTTTTCTCGTTCAATGTCATACTTCATATACATTGTTTCCTAACTCACCTACGATGTGTCGAAAAACAGTCAGAATGTTCCAATGCTAAGCGCTACTTCCCAACAATCAACAATAATGTCACACAGAATTATCAGCCTCAGTGCTTTGTGGCACAGTGAGTCAGAAGACTACCACTAACAATTCACTCATAATGTGATTTCCATCACTCACGCTAATAGTCTTAGGATGGCACAGTGAATTGACGTTTGGATCCTGTGTTGCATGAAATCACATAGTGTTCTTGTTCTGCAAATGTTGTAATTGTACTCAAGAACAGAACGAAAGCACTGTCACCCACTCTCTATCTGCCGTCTCGAACATTTTCACAGTATCCTCAATCATGCTTATGGTACACTCGCAAGTGCCATAGAAGTGACTCATAGAAACACAACATTCAAAAATACTATCTCAGGACTCTAGGGTAGTGTCATTTTCTCCCTCTCATGTTAGGTGTAGGAAGAGTGTGGGTTGAGGAAGTCATGTTCGTTTTAGCGTTTGTTTTTGTGCTAGTGTTTCTGTTAGTGTTAGGATTGGAATAGTATTGCAACTCGGTTTCGGTTTCAGTTTTGCGTTAAGGTCAGGATAGTGATAGGGTTAGGGTTAGGGTTAGCGTTAGGGTTGGCTTAGGTTTAGGGTTAGGGTTGGCAGCAATGTAGTTTTACTTTCTCTTACTCTGTCACAGAACGATGCTGAGTTACCATTGCATCACTCTCACACTTTGAGAATGCACTCACTTAGAATGGAGAGTAGTCTCGCACATTGAATAAGGACTTTAGCTGAGTCCAAATCTGACGCTCTGTGTCACAGAAATATCAAACTCGTTTCAGCACAGTGACAAAGTGAAAAAGCACTCTCTGTTTCAGAGCAGGCACACGCAACAACGATTTAGCAGTGCTACTGTGTACGAACCAGTGACACACTGGTTCACTCCTTCACAATCACTATGTTAGCCAAGTAACGTGATGTCACATTTTTCTCGTTCAATGTCATTTCATCTACATTGTTTCCTAACTCACCTACGATGTGTCCAAAAACACACAGAATGTTCCAATACTAAAGCGCTACTTCCCAACACTCAACAATAATGTCACACAGAATTATCAGCCTCAGAGCTTTGTGGCACAGTGAGTCAGAAGACTACCACTAACAATTCACTCATAATGTGATTTCCATCACTCACGCTAATAGTCTTAGGATGGCACAGTGAATTGACGTTTGGATCCTGTGTTGCATGAAATCACATAGTGTTCTTGTTCTGGAAATGTTGTAATTGTACTCAAGAACAGAACGAAAGCACTGTCACCCACTCTCTATCTGCCGTCTCGAACATTTTCACGGTATCCTCAATCATGCTTATGGTACACTCGCATGTGCCATAGAAGTGACTCATAGAAACACAACATTCACAAATACTATCTCAGGAATCTAGGGTAGTGTCATTTTCTCCCTCTCATGTTAGGTGTAGGAAGAGTGTGGGTTGAGGAAGTAATGTTCCTTTTAGCGTTTGTTTTTGTGCTAGTGTTTTTGTTAGTGTTAGGATTGTAATAGTATTGCAACTCGGTTTCGGTTTCAGTTTTGCGTTAAGGTCAGGATAGTGATAGGGTTAGGGTTAGGGTTAGCGTTAGGGTTGGCTTAGGTTTAGGGTTAGGGTTGGCAGCAATGTAGTTTTACTTTCTCTTACTCTGTCACAGAACGATGCTGAGTTACCATTGCATCACTCTCACACTTTGAGAATGCACTCACTTAGAATGGAGAGTAGTCTCGCACATTGAATAAGGACTTTAGCTGAGTCCAAATCTGACGCTCTGTGTCACAGAAATATCAAACTCGTTTCAGCACAGTGACAAAGTGAAAAAGCACTCTCTGTTTCAGAGCAGACACACGCAACGATTTAGCAGTGCTACCGTGTACGAACCAGTGACACACTGGTTCACTCCTTCACAATCACTATGTTAGCCAAGTAACGTGATGTCACATTTTTCTCGTTCAATGTCACATTTCATCTACATTGTTTCCTAACTCACCTACAATGTGTCCAAAAACACACAGAATGTTCCAATACTAAAGCGCTACTTCCCAACACTCAACAATAATGTCACACAGAATTATCAGCCTCAGAGCTTTGTGGCACAGTGAGTCAGAAGACTACCACTAACAATTCACTCATAATGTGATTTCCATCACTCACGCTAATAGTCTTAGGATGGCACAGTGAATTGACGTTTGGATCCTGTGTTGCATGAAATCACATAGTGTTCTTGTTCTGGAAATGTTGTAATTGTACTCAAGAACAGAAAGAAAGCACTGTCACCCACTCTCTATCTGCCGTCTCGAACATTTTCACGGTATCCTCAATCATGCTTATGGTACACTCGCATGTGCCATAGAAGTGACTCATAGAAACACAACATTCAAAAATACTATCTCAGGACTCTAGGGTAGTGTCATTTTCTCCCTCTCATGTTAGGTGTAGGAAGAGTGTGGGTTGAGGAAGTAATGTTCGTTTTAGCGTTTGTTTTTGTGCTAGTGTTTTTGTTAGTGTTAGGATTGTAATAGTATTGCAACTCGGTTTCGGTTTCAGTTTTGCGTTAAGGTCAGGATAGTGATAGGGTTAGGGTTAGGGTTAGGGTTAGGGTTGGCTTAGGTTTAGGGTTAGGGTTGGCAGCAATGTAGTTTTACTTTCTCTTACTCTGTCACAGAACGATGCTGAGTTACCATTGCATCACTCTCACACTTTGAGAATGCACTCACTTAGAATGGAGAGTAGTCTCGCACATTGAATAAGGACTTTAGCTGAGTCCAAATCTGACGCTCTGTGTCACAGAAATATCAAACTCGTTTCAGCACAGTGACAAAGTGAAAAAGCACTCTCTGTTTCAGAGCAGACACACGCAACGATTTAGCAGTGCTACTGTGTGCACGAACCAGTGACACACTGGTTCACTCCTTCACAATCACCATGTTAGCCAAGTAACGTGATGTCACATTTTTCTCGTTCAATGTCATACTTCATATACATTGTTTCCTAACTCACCTACGATGTGTCGAAAAACAGTCAGAATGTTCCAATGCTAAAGCGCTACTTCCCAACAATCAACAATAATGTCACACAGAATTATCAGCCTCAGTGCTTTGTGGCACAGTGAGTCAGAAGACTACCACTAACAATTCACTCATAATGTGATTTCCATCACTCACGCTAATACTCTTAGGATGGCACAGTGAATTGACGTTTGGATCCTGTGTTGCATGAAATCACATAGTGTTCTTGTTCTGGAAATGTTGTAATTGTACTCAAGAACAGAACGAAAGCACTGTCACCCTACTCTCTATCTGCCATCTAGAACATTTTCATGGTATCCTCAATCATGCTTATGGTACACTCGCATGTGCCATAGAAGTGACTCATAGAAACACAACATTCAAAATACTATCTCAGGACTCTAGGGTAGTGTCATTTTCTCCCTCTCATGTTAGGTGTAGGAAGAGTGTGGGTTGAGGAAGTAATGTTCATTTTAGCGTTTGTTTTTGTGCTAGTGTTTCTGTTAGTGTTTGGATTGTAATAGTATTGCAACTCGGTTTCGGTTTCAGTTTTGCGTTAAGGTCAGGATAGTGATAGGGTTAGGGTTAGGGTTAGGGTTAGGGTTAGGGTTAGGGTTAGCGTTAGGGTTGGCTTTGGTTTAGGGTTAGGGTTGGCAGCAATGTAGTTTTACTTTCTCTTACTCTGTCACAGAACGATGCTGAGTTACCATTGCATCACTCTCACACTTTGAGAATGCACTCACTTAGAATGGAGAGTAGTCTCGCACATTGAATAAGGACTTTAGCTGAGTCCAAATCTGACGCTCTGTGTCACAGAAATATCAAACTCGTTTCAGCACAGTGACAAAGTGAAAAAGCACTCTCTGTTTCAGAGCAGGCACACGCAACGATTTAGCAGTGCTACTGTGTACGAACCAGTGACACACTGGTTCACTCCCTTCACAATCACTATGTTAGCCAAGTAACGTGATGTCACATTTTCTCGTTCAATGTCATACGTCATATACATTGTTTCCTAACTCACCTACGATGTGTCCAAAAACACACAGAATGTTCCAATACTAAAGCGCTACTTCCCAACACTCAACAATAATGTCACACAGAATTATCAGCCTCAGTGCTTTGTGGCACAGTGAGTCAGAAGACTACCACTAACAATTCACTCATAATGTGATTTCCATCACTCACGCTAATACTCTTAGGATGGCACAGTGAATTGACGTTTGGATCCTGTGTTGCATGAAATCACATAGTGTTCTTGTTCTGGAAATGTTGTAATTGTACTCAAGAACAAAACGAAAGCACTGTCACCCACTCTCTATCTGCCATCTCGAACATTTTCACGGTATCCTCAATCATGCTTATGGTACACTCGCATGTGCCATAGAAGTGACTCATAGAAACACAACATTCAAAAATACTATCTCAGGACTCTAGGGTAGTGTCATTTTCTCCCTCTCATGTTAGGTGTAGGAAGAGTGTGGGTTGATGAAGTAATGTTTCTTTTAGCGCTTGTTTTTGTGCTAGTGTTTCTGTTAGTGTTAGTATTGTAATAGTATTGCAACTCGGTTTCGGTTTCAGTTTTGCGTTAAGGTCAGGATAGTGATAGGGTTAGGGTTAGGGTTAGAGTTAGGGTTGGCTTAGGTTTAGGGTTAGGGTTGGCAGCAATGTAGTTTTACTTTCTCTTACTCTGTCACAGAACGATGCTGAGTTACCATTGCATCACTCTCACACTTTGAGAATGCACTCACTTAGAATGGAGAGTAGTCTTGCACATTGAATAAGGACTTTAGCTGAGTCCAAATCTGACGCTCTGTGTCACAGAAATATCAAACTCGTTTCAGCACAGTGACAAAGTGAAAAAGCACTCTCTGTTTCAGAGCAGACACACGCAACGATTTAGCAGTGCTACTGTGTACGAACCAGTGACACACTGGTTCACTCCCTTCACAATCACTATGTTAGCCAAGTAACGTGATGTCACATTTTTCTCGTTCAATGTCACATTTCATCTACATTGTTTCCTAACTCACCTACAATGTGTCCAAAAACACACAGAATGTTCCAATACTAAAGCGCTACTTCCCAACACTCAACAATAATGTCACACAGAATTATCAGCCTCAGAGCTTTGTGGCACAGTGAGTCAGAAGACTACCACTAACAATTCACTCATAATGTGATTTCCATCACTCACGCTAATAGTCTTAGGATGGCACAGTGAATTGACGTTTGGATCCTGTGTTGCATGAAATCACATAGTGTTCTTGTTCTGGAAATGTTGTAATTGCACTCAAGAACAGAACGAAAGCACTGTCACCCACTCTCTATCTGCCGTCTCGAACATTTTCACGGTATCCTCAATCATGCTTATGGTACACTCGCATGTGCCATAGAAGTGACTCATAGAAACACAGCAGTCAAAAATACTATCTCAGGACTCTAGGGTAGTGTCATTTTCTCCCTCTCATGTTAGGTGTAGGAAGAGTGTGGGGTGAGGTAGTAATGTTCGTTTTAGCGTTTGTTTTTCTGCTAGTGTTTTTGTTAGTGTTAGGATTGTAATAGTATTGCAACTCGGTTTCGGTTTCAGTTTTGCGTTAATGTCAGGATAGTGATAGGGTTAGGGTTAGGGTTAGGGTTAGGGTTAGCGTTAGGGTTGGCTTTGGTTTAGGGTTAGGGTTGGCAGCAATGTAGTTTTACTTTCTCTTACTCTGTCACAGAACGATGCTGAGTTACCATTGCAGTACTCTCACACTTTGAGAATGCACTCACTTAGAATGGAGAGTAGTCTCGCACATTGAATAAGGACTTTAGCTGAGTCCAAATCTGACGCTCTGTGTCACAGAAATATCAAACTCGTTTCAGCACAGTGACAAAGTGAAAAAGTACTCTCTGTTTCAGAGCAGGCACACGCAACGATTTAGCAGTGCTACTGTGTACGAACCAGTGACACACTGGTTCACTCCCTTCACAATCACTATGTTAGCCAAGTAACGTGATGTCACATTTTTCTCGTTCAATGTCACATTTCATCTACATTGTTTCCTAACTCACCTACGATGTGTCCAAAAACACACAGAATGTTCCAATAATAAAGCGCTACTTCCCAACACTCAACAATAATGTCACACAGAATTATCAGCCTCAGAGCTTTGTGGCACAGTGAGTCAGAAGACTACCACTAACATTTCACTCATAATGTGATTTCCATCACTCACGCTAATAGTCTAAGGATGGCACAGTGAATTGACGTTTGGATAATGTGTTGCATGAAATCACATAGTGTTCTTGTTCTGGAAATGTTGTAATTGTACTCAAGAACAGAACGAAAGCACTGTCACCCACTCTCTATCTGCCGTCTCGAACATTTTCACGGTATCCTCAATCATGCTCATGGTACACTCGCATGTGCCATAGAAGTGACTCATAGAAACACAACATTCACAAATACTATCTCAGGAATCTAGGGTAGTGTCATTTTCTCCCTCTAATGTTAGGTGTAGGAAGAGTGTGGGTTGAGGAAGTAATGTTCCTTTTAGCGTTTGTTTTTCTGCTAGTGTTTTTGTTAGTGTTAGGATTGTAATAGTATTGCAACTCGGTTTCGGTTTCAGTTTTGCGTTAAGGTCAGGATAGTGATAGGGTTAGGGTTAGGGTTAGGGTTAGGGTTTTGGTTTAGGGTTAGGGTTGGCAGCAATGTGGTTTTACTTTCTCTTACTCTGTCACAGAACGATGCTGAGTTACCATTGCAGCACTCTCACACTTTGAGAATGCACTCACTTAGAATGGAGAGTAGTCTCGCACATTGAATAAGGACTTTAGCTGAGTCCAAATCTGACGCTCTGTATCACAGAAATATCAAACTCGTTTCAGCACAGTGACAAAGTGAAAAAGTACTCTCTGTTTCAGAGCAGACACACGCAACGATTTAGCAGTGCTACTGTGTACGAACCAGTGACACACTGGTTCACTCCCTTCACAATCACTATGTTAGCCAAGTAACGTGATGTCACATTTTTCTCGTTCAATGTCATACGTCATATACATTGTTTCCTAACTCACCTACGATGTGTCCAAAAACACACAGAATGTTCCAATACTAAAGCGCTATTTCCCAACACTCAACAATAATGTCACACAGAATTATCAGCCTCAGTGCTTTGTGGCACAGTGAGTCAGAAGACTACCACTAACAATTCACTCATAATGTGATTTCCATCACTCACGCTAATAGTCTCAGGATGGCACAGTGAATTGACATTTTGATCCTGTGTTGCATGAAATCACATAGTGTTCTTGTTCTGGAAATGTTGTAATTGTACTCAAGAACAGAGAGAAAGCACTGTCACCCACTCTCTATCTGCCGTCTCGAACATTTTCACGGTATCCTCAATCATGCTTATGGTACACTCGCATGTGCCATAGAAGTGACTCTTAGAAACACAACATTCACAAATACTATCTCAGGAATCTAGGGTAGTGTCATTTTCTCCCTCTCATGTTAGGTGTAGGAAGAGTGTGGGTTGAGGAAGTAATGTTCCTTTTAGCGTTTGTTTTTGTGCTAGTGTTTCTGTTAGTGTTAGGATTGTAATAGTATTGCAACTCGGTTTCGGTTTCAGTTTTGCGTTAAGGTCAGGATAGTGATAGGGTTAGGGTTAGGGTTATGGTTAGGGTTAGCGTTAGGGTTGGCTTAGGTTTAGGGTTAGGGTTGGCAGCAATGTAGTTTTACTTTCTCTTTCTCTGTCACAGAACGATGCTGAGTTACCATTGCATCACTCTCACACTTTGAGAATGCACTCACTTAGAATGGAGAGTAGTCTCAAACATTGAATAAGGACTTTAGCTGAGTCCAAATCTGACGCTCTGTGTCACAGAAATATCAAACTCGTTTCAGCACAGTGACAAAGTGAAAAAGCACTCTCTGTTTCAGAGCAGACACACGCAACGATTTAGCAGTGCTACTGTGTACGAACCAGTGACACACTGGTTCACTCCCTTCACAATCACCATGTTAGCCAAGTAACGTGATGTCACATTTTCTCGTTCAATGTCATACTTCATATACATTGTTTCCTAACTCACCTACGATGCGTCGAAAAACACACAGAATGTTCCAATACTAAAGCGCTACTTCCCAACACTCAACAATAATGTCACACAGAATTATCAGCCTCAGAGCTTTGTGGCACAGTGAGTCAGAAGACTACCACTAACAATTCACTCATAATGTGATTTCCATCACTCACGCTAATAGTCTTAGGATGGCACAGTGAATTGACGTTTGGATCCTGTGTTGCATGAAATCACATAGTGTTCTTGTTCTGGAAATGTTGTAATTGTACTCAAGAACAAAACGAAAGCACTGTCACCCACTCTCTATCTGCCATCTCGAACATTTTCACGGTATCCTCAATCATGCTTATGGTACACTCGCATGTGCCATAGAAGTGACTCATAGAAACACAACAGTCAAAAATACTATCTCAGGACTCTAGGGTAGTGTCATTTTCTCCCTCTCATGTTAGGTGTAGGAAGAGTGTGGGTTGAGGAAGTAATGTTTCTTTTATCGTTTGTTTTTGTGCTAGTGTTTCTGTTAGTGTTAGGATTGTAATAGTATTGCAACTCGGTTTCGGTTTCAGTCTTGCGTTAAGGTCAGGATAGTGATAGGGTTAGGGTTAGGGTTAGGGTTAGGGTTAGCGTTAGGGTTGGCTTAGGTTTAGGGTTAGGGTTGGCAGCAATGTAGTTTTACTTTCTCTTTCTCTGTCACAGAACGATGCTGAGTTACCATTGCATCACTCTCACACTTTGAGAATGCCCTCACTTAGAATGGAGAGTAGTCTCGCACATTGAATAAGGACTTTAGCTGAGTCCAAATCTGACGCTCTGTGTCACAGAAATATCAAACTCATTTCAGCACAGTGACAAAGTGAAAAAGCACTCTCTGTTTCAGAGCAGACACACGCAACGATTTAGCAGTGCTACTGTGTACGAACCAGTGACACACTGGTTCACTCCCTTCACAATCACCATGTTAGCCAAGTAACGTGATGTCACATTTTTCTCGTTCAATGTCATACTTCATATACATTGTTTCCTAACTCACCTACGATGTGTCGAAAAACAGTCAGAATGTTCCAATGCTAAAGCGCTACTTCCCAACAATCAACAATAATGTCACACAGAATTATCAGCCTCAGAGCTTTGTGGCACAGTGAGTCAGAAGACTACCACTAACAATTCACTCATAATGTGATTTCCATCACTCACGCTAATAGTCTTAGGATGGCACAGTGAATTGACGTTTGGATCCTGTGTTGCATGAAATCACATAGTGTTCTTGTTCTGCAAATGTTGTAATTGTACTCAAGAACAGAACGAAAGCACTGTCACCCACTCTCTATCTGCCGTCTCGAACATTTTCACAGTATCCTCAATCATGCTTATGGTACACTCGCAAGTGCCATAGAAGTGACTCATAGAAACACAACATTCAAAAATACTATCTCAGGACTCTAGGGTAGTGTCATTTTCTCCCTCTCATGTTAGGTGTAGGAAGAGTGTGGGTTGAGGAAGTCATGTTCGTTTTAGCGTTTGTTTTTGTGCTAGTGTTTCTGTTAGTGTTAGGATTGGAATAGTATTGCAACTCGGTTTCGGTTTCAGTTTTGCGATAAGGTCAGGATAGTGAGGGTTAGGGTTAGGGTTAGGGTTAGCGTTAGGGTTGGCTTAGGTTTAGGGTTAGGGTTGGCAGCAATGTAGTTTTACTTTCTCTTACTCTGTCACAGAACGATGCTGAGTTACCATTGCAGCACTCTCACACTTTGAGAATGCACTCACTTAGAATGGAGAGTAGTCTCGCACATTGAATAAGGACTTTAGCTGAGTCCAAATCTGACGCTCTGTGTCACAGAAATATCAAACTCGTTTCAGCACAGTGACAAAGTGAAAAAGTACTCTCTGTTTCAGAGCAGCACACGCAACGATTTAGCAGTGCTACTGTGTCCGAACCAGTGACACACTGGTTCACTCCCTTCACAATCACTATGTTAGCCAAGTAACGTGATGTCACATTTTCTCGTTCAATGTCATATTTCATACACATTGTTTCCTAACTCACCTACGATGTCTCGAAAAACACACAGAATGTTCCAATACTAAAGCGCTACTTCCCAACACTCAACAATAATGTCACACAGAATTATCAGCCTCAGTGCTTTGTGGCACAGTGAGTCAGAAGACTACCACTAACAATTCACTAATAATGTGATTTCCATCACTCACGCTAATAGTCTTAGGATGGCACAGTGAATTGACGTTTGGATCCTGTGTTGCATGAAATCACATAGTGTTCTTGTTCTGGAAATGTTGTAATTGTACTCAAGAACAGAACGAAAGCACTGTCACCCACTCTCTATCTGCCGTCTCGAACATTTTCACGGTATCCTCAATCATGCTTATGGTACACTCGAATGTGCCACAGAAGTGACTCATAGAAACACAACAGTCAAAAATACTATCTCAGGACTCTAGGGTAGTGTCATTTTCTCCCTCTCATGTTAGGTGTAGGAAGATTGTGGGGTGATGAAGTAATGTTCCTTTTAGCGTTTGTTTTTGTGCTAGTGTTTTTGTTAGTGTTAGGATTGTAATAGTATTGCAACTCGGTTTCGGTTTCAGTTTTGCGTTAAGGTCAGGATAGTGATAGGGTTAGGGTAGGGTTAGCGTTAGGGTTGGCTTAGGTTTAGGGTTAGGGTTGGCAGCAATGTAGTTTTACTTTCTCTTACTCTGTCACAGAACGATGCTGAGTTACCATTGCAGCACTCTCACACTTTGAGAATGCACTCACTTAGAATGGAGAGTAGTCTCGCAGATTGAATAAGGACTTTAGCTGAGTCCAAATCTGACGCTCTGTGTCACAGAAATATCAAACTCGTTTCAGCACAGTGACAAAGTGAAAAAGCACTCTCTGTTTCAGAGCAGACACACGCAACGATTTAGCAGTGCTACCGTGTACGAACCAGTGACACACTGGTTCACTCCGTTCACAATCACTATGTTAGTCAAGTAACGTGATGTCACATTTTTCTCGTTCAATGTCACATTTCATCTACATTGTTTCCTAACTCACCTACAATGTGTCCAAAAACACACAGAATGTTCCAATACTAAAGCGCTACTTCCCAACACTCAACAATAATGTCACACAGAATTATCAGCCTCAGAGCTTTGTGGCACAGTGAGTCAGAAGACTACCACTAACAATTCACTCATAATGTGATTTCCATCACTCACGCTAATAGTCTTAGGATGGCACAGTGAATTGACGTTTGGATAATGTGTTGCATGAAATCACATAGTGTTCTTGTTCTGGAAATGTTGTAATTGTACTCAAGAACAAAAAGAAAGCACTGTCACCCACTCTCTCTCTGCCGTCTCGGACATTTTCACGGTATCCTCAATCATGCTTATGGTACACTCGCATGTGCCATAGAAGTGACTCATAGAAACACAACATTCAAAAATACTATCTCAGGACTCTAGGGTAGTGTCATTTTCTCCCTCTCATGTTAGGTGTAGGAAGAGTGTGGGTTGAGGAAGTAATGTTCGTTTTAGCGTTTGTTTTTGTGCTAGTGTTTTTGTTAGTGTTAGGATTGTAATAGTATTGCAACTCGGTTTCGGTTTCAGTTTTGCGTTAAGGTCAGGATAGTGATAGGGTTAGGGTTAGGGTTAGGGTTGGCTTAGGTTTAGGGTTAGGGTTGGCAGCAATGTAGTTTTACTTTCTCTTACTCTGACACAGAACGATGCTGAGTTACCATTGCATCACTCTCACACTTTGAGAATGCACTCACTTAGAATGGAGAGTAGTCTCGCAGATTTAATAAGGACTTTAGCTGAGTCCAAATCTGACGCTCTGTGTCACAGAAATATCAAACTCGTTTCAGCACAGTGACAAAGTGAAAAAGCACTCTCTGTTTCAGAGCAGACACACGCAACGATTTAGCAGTGCTACTGTGTACGAACCAGTGACACACTGGTTCACTCCTTCACAATCACCATGTTAGCCAAGTAACGTGATGTCACATTTTCTCGTTCAATGTCATACTTCATATACATTGTTTCCTAACTCACCTACGATGTGTCGAAAAACAGTCAGAATGTTCCAATGCTAAAGCGCTACTTCCCAACAATCAACAATAATGTCACACAGAATTATCAGCCTCAGTGCTTTGTGGCACAGTGAGTCAGAAGACTACCACTAACAATTCACTCATAATGTGATTTCCATCACTCACGCTAATACTCTTAGGATGGCACAGCGAATTGACGTTTGGATCCTGTGTTGCATGAAATCACATAGTGTTCTTGTTCTGGAAATGTTGTAATTGTACTCAAGAACAAAACGAAAGCACTGTCACCTACTCTCTATCTGCCATCTAGAACATTTTCATGGTATCCTCAATCATGCTTATGGTATACTCGCATGTGCCATAGAAGTGACTCATAGAAACACAACAGTCAAAATACTATCTCAGGACTCTAGGGTAGTGTCATTTTCTCCCTCTCATGTTAGGTGTAGGAAGAGTGTGGGGTGACGTAGTAATGTTCGTTTTCGCGTTTGTTTTTGTGCTAGTGTTTTTGTTAGTGTTTGGATTGTAATGGTATTGCAACTCGGTTTCGGTTTCAGTTTTGCGTCAAGGTCAGGATAGTGATAGGGTTAGGGTTAGGGTTAGGGTTAGGGTTAGGGTTAGGGTTAGCGTTAGGGTTGGCTTTGGTTTAGGGTTAGGGATGGCAGCAATGTAGTTTTACTTTCTCTTACTCTGTCACAGAACGATGCTGAGTTACCATTGCAGCACTCTCACACTTTGATAATGCACTCACTTAGAATGGAGAGTAGACTCGCACATTGAATAAGGACTTTAGCTGAGTCCAAATCTGACGCTCTGTGTCACAGAAATATCAAACTCGTTTCAGCACAGTGACAAAGTGAAAAAGTACTCTCTGTTTCAGAGCAGGCACACGCAACGATTTAGCAGTGCTACTGTGTACGAACCAGTGACACACTGGTTCACTCCCTTCACAATCACTATGTTAGCCAAGTAACGTGATGTCACATTTTTCTCGTTCAATGTCATACGTCATATACATTGTTTCCTAACTCACCTACGATGTGTCCAAAAACACACAGAATGTTCCAATACTAAAGCGCTACTTCCCAACACTCAACAATAATGTCACACAGAATGATCAGCCTCAGTGCTTTGTGGCACAGTGAGTCAGAAGACTACCACTAACAATTCACTCATAATGTGATTTCCATCACTCACGCTAATACTCTTAGGATGGCACAGCGAATTGACGTTTGGATCCTGTGTTGCATGAAATCACATAGTGTTCTTGTTCTGGAAATGTTGTAATTGTACTCAAGAACAAAACGAAAGCACTGTCACCCACTCTCTATCTGCCATCTCGAACATTTTCACGGTATCCTCAATCATGCTTATGGTACACTCGCATGTGCCATAGAAGTGACTCATAGAAACACAACAGTCAAAAATACTATCTCAGGACTCTAGGGTAGTGTCATTTTCTCCCTCTCATGTTAGGTGTAGGAAGATTGTGGGGTGATGTAGTAATGTTCGTTTTAGCGTTTGTTTTTGTGCTAGTGTTTTTGTTAGTGTTAGGATTGTAATAGTATTGCAACTCGGTTTCGGTTTCAGTTTTGCGTTAAGGTCAGGATAGTGATAGGGTTAGGGTAGGGTTAGAGTTAGGGTTGGCTTAGGTTTAGGGTTAGGGTTGGCAGCAATGTAGTTTTACTTTCTTTTACTCTGTCACAGGACGATGCTGAGTTACCATTGCATCACTCTCACACTTTGAGAATGCACTCACTTAGAATGGAGAGTAGTCTTGCACATTGAATAAGGACTTTAGCTGAGTCCAAATCTGACGCTCTGTGTCACAGAAATATCAAACTCGTTTCAGCACAGTGACAAAGTGAAAAAGCACTCTCTGTTTCAGAGCAGACACACGCAACGATTTAGCAGTGCTACCGTGTACGAACCAGTGACACACTGGTTCACTCCCTTCACAATCACTATGTTAGCCAAGTAACGTGATGTCACATTTTTCTCGTTCAATGTCACATTTCATCTACATTGTTTCCTAACTCACCTACAATGTGTCCAAAAACACACAGAATGTTCCAATACTAAAGCGCTACTTCCCAACACTCAACAATAATGTCACACAGAATTATCAGCCTCAGAGCTTTGTGGCACAGTGAGTCAGAAGACTACCACTAACAATTCACTCATAATGTGATTTCCATCACTCACGCTAATAGTCTTAGGATGGCACAGTGAATTGACGTTTGGATAATGTGTTGCATGAAATCACATAGTGTTCTTGTTCTGGAAATGTTGTAATTGCACTCAAGAACAGAACGAAAGCACTGTCACCCACTCTCTATCTGCCGTCTCGAACATTTTCACGGTATCCTCAATCATGCTTATGGTACACTCGCATGTGCCATAGAAGTGACTCATAGAAACACAGCAGTCAAAAATACTATCTCAGGACTCTAGGGTAGTGTCATTTTCTCCCTCTCATGTTAGGTGTAGGAAGAGTGTGGGGTGACGTAGTAATGTTCGTTTTCGCGTTTGTTTTTCTGCTAGTGTTTTTGTTAGTGTTAGGATTGTAATAGTATTGCAACTCGGTTTCGGTTTCAGTTTTGCGTTAATGTCAGGATAGTGATAGGGTTAGGGTTAGGGTTAGGGTTAGGGTTAGCGTTAGGGTTGGCTTTGGTTTAGGGTTAGGGTTGGCAGCAATGTAGTTTTACTTTCTCTTACTCTGTCACAGAACGATGCTGAGTTACCATTGCAGCACTCTCACACTTTGAGAATGCACTCACTTAGAATGGAGAGAAGACTCGCACATTGAATAAGGACTTTAGCTGAGTCCAAATCTGACGCTCTGTGTACCAGAAATATCAAACTCGTTTCAGCACAGTGACAAAGTGAAAAAGTACTCTCTGTTTCAGAGCAGGCACACGCAACGATTTAGCAGTGCTACTGTGTACGAACCAGTGACACACTGGTTCACTCCCTTCACAATCACTATGTTAGCCAAGTAACGTGATGTCACATTTTTTCTCGTTCAATGTCACATTTCATCTACATTGTTTCCTAACTCACCTACGATGTGTCCAAAAACACACAGAATGTTCCAATAATAAAGCGCTACTTCCCAACACTCAACAATAATGTCACACAGAATTATCAGCCTCAGAGCTTTGTGGCACAGTGAGTCAGAAGACTACCACTAACATTTCACTCATAATGTGATTTCCATCACTCACGCTAATAGTCTAAGGATGGCACAGTGAATTGACGTTTGGATAATGTGTTGCATGAAATCACATAGTGTTCTTGTTCTGGAAATGTTGTAATTGTACTCAAGAACAGAACGAAAGCACTGTCACCCACTCTCTATCTGCCGTCTCGAACATTTTCACGGTATCCTCAATCATGCTCATGGTACACTCGCATGTGCCATAGAAGTGACTCATAGAAACACAACATTCACAAATACTATCTCAGGAATCTAGGGTAGTGTCATTTTCTCCCTCTAATGTTAGGTGTAGGAAGAGTGTGGGTTCGGGAAGTAATGTTCCTTTTAGCGTTTGTTTTTCTGGTAGTGTTTTTGTTAGTGTTTGGATTGTAATAGTATTGCAACTCGGTTTCGGTTTCAGTTTTGCGTTAAGGTCAGGATAGGGTTGAGGGTTAGGGTTAGGGTTAGGGTTAGGGTTAGGGTTGGCTTTGGTTTAGGGTTAGGGATGGCAGCAATGTGGTTTTACTTTCTCTTACTCTGTCACAGAACGATGCTGAGTTACCATTGCAGCACTCTCACACTTTGATAATGCACTCACTTAGAATGGAGAGTAGACTCGCACATTGAATAAGGACTTTAGCTGAGTCCAAATCTGACGCTCTGTATCACAGAAATATCAAACTCGTTTCAGCACAGTGACAAAGTGAAAAAGTACTCTCTGTTTCAGAGCAGGCACACGCAACGATTTAGCAGTGCTACTGTGTACGAACCAGTGACACACTGGTTCACTCCCTTCACAATCACTATGTTAGCCAAGTAACGTGATGTCACATTTTTCTCGTTCAATGTCATACGTCATATACATTGTTTCCTAACTCACCTACGATGTGTCCAAAAACACACAGAATGTTCCAATACTAAGCGCTATTTCCCAACACTCAACAATAATGTCACACAGAATTATCAGCCTCAGTGCTTTGTGGCACAGTGAGTCAGAAGACTACCACTAACAATTCACTCATAATGTGATTTCCATCACTCACGCTAATACTCAGGAAGGCACAGTGAATTGACATTTTGATCCTGTGTTGCATGAAATCACATAGTGTTCTTGTTCTGGAAATGTTGTAATTGTACTCAAGAACAGAGAGAAAGCACTGTCACCCACTCTCTATCTGCCGTCTCGAACATTTTCACGGTATCCTCAATCATGCTTATGGTACACTCGCATGTGCCATAGAAGTGACTCTTAGAAACACAACATTCACAAATACTATCTCAGGAATCTAGGGTAGTGTCATTTTCTCCCTCTCATGTTAGGTGTAGGAAGAGTGTGGGTTGAGGAAGTAATGTTCCTTTTAGCGTTTGTTTTTGTGCTAGTGTATCTGTTAGTGTTAGGATTGTAATAGTATTGCAACTCGGTTTCGGTTTCAGTTTTGCGTTAAGGTCAGGATAGTGATAGGGTTATGGTTAGGGTTATGGTTAGGGTTAGCGTTAGGGTTGGCTTAGGTTTAGGGTTAGGGTTGGCAGCAATGTAGTTTTACTTTCTCTTTCTCTGTCACAGAACGATGCTGAGTTACCATTCCATCACTCTCACACTTTGAGAATGCACTCACTTAGAATGGAGAGTAGTCTCAAACATTGAATAAGGACTTTAGCTGAGTCCAAATCTGACGCTCTGTGTCACAGAAATATCAAACTCGTTTCAGCACAGTGACAAAGTGAAAAAGCACTCTCTGTTTCAGAGCAGACACACGCAACGATTTAGCAGTGCTACTGTGTACGAACCAGTGACACACTGGTTCACTCCCTTCACAATCACCATGTTAGCCAAGTAACGTGATGTCACATTTTCTCGTTCAATGTCATACTTCATATACATTGTTTCCTAACTTACCTACGATGCGTCGAAAAACACTCAGAATGTTCCAATACTAAGCGCTACTTCCCAACACTCAACAATAATGTCACACAGAATTATCAGCCTCAGAGCTTTGTGGCACAGTGAGTCAGAAGACTACCACTAACAATTCACTCATAATGTGATTTCCATCACTCACGCTAATACTCTTAGGATGGCACAGCGAATTGACGTTTGGATCCTGTGTTGCATGAAATCACATAGTGTTCTTGTTCTGGAAATGTTGTAATTGTACTCAAGAACAAAACGAAAGCACTGTCACCCACTCTCTATCTGCCATCTCGAACATTTTCACGGTGTCCTCAATCATGCTTATGGTACACTCGCATGTGCCATAGAAGTGACTCATAGAAACACAACAGTCAAAAATACTATCGCAGGACTCTAGGGTAGTGTCATTTTCTCCCTCTCATGTTAGGTGTAGGAAGAGTGTGGGGTGACGTAGTAATGTTTCGTTTATCGTTTGTTTTTGTGCTAGTGTTTTTGTTAGTGTTAGGATTGTAATAGTATTGCAACTCGGTTTCGGTTTCAGTTTTGCGTTAAGGTCAGGATAGTGATAGGGTTAGGGTTAGGGTTAGGGTTAGGGTTAGCGTTAGGGTTGGCTTAGGTTTAGGGTTAGGGTTGGCAGCAATGTAGTTTTACTTTCTCTTACTCTGTCACAGAACGATGCTGAGTTACCATTGCAGCACTCTCACACTTTGAGAATGCACTCACTTAGAATGGAGAGTAGTCTCGCACATTGAATAAGGACTTTAGCTGAGTCCAAATCTGACGCTCTGTGTCACAGAAATATCAAACTCGTTTCAGCACAGTGACAAAATGAAAAAGTACTCTCTGTTTCAGAGCAGGCACACGCAACGATTTAGCAGTGCTACTGTGTACGAACCAGTGACACACTGGTTCACTCCCTTCACAATCACTATGTTAGCCAAGTAACGTGATGTCACATTTTCTCGTTCAATGTCATACGTCATATACATTGTTTCCTAACTCACCTACGATGTGTCCAAAAACACACAGAATGTTCCAATACTAAGCGCTACTTCCCAACACTCAACAATAATGTCACACAGAATTATCAGCCTCAGAGCTTTGTGGCACAGTGAGTCAGAAGACTACCACTAACAATTCACTCATAATGTGATTTCCATCACTCACGCTAATAGTCTTAGGATGGCACAGTGAATTGACGTTTGGATCCTGTGTTGCATGAAATCACATAGTGTTCTTGTTCTGGAAATGTTGTAATTGTACTCAAGAACAAAACGAAAGCACTGTCACCCACTCTCTATCTGCCATCTCGAACATTTTCACGGTATCCTCAATCATGCTTATGGTACACTCGCATGTGCCATAGAAGTGACTCATAGAAACACAACAGTCAAAAATACTATCTCAGGACTCTAGGGTAGTGTCATTTTCTCCCTCTCATGTTAGGTGTAGGAAGAGTGTGGGGTGAGGAAGTAATGTTCGTTTTAGCGTTTGTTTTTGTGCTAGTGTTTTTGTTAGTGTTAGGATTGTAATAGTATTGCAACTCGGTTTCGGTTTCAGTTTTGCGTTAAGGTCAGGATAGTGATAGGGTTAGGGTTAGGGTTAGCGTTAGGGTTGGCTTAGGTTTAGGGTTAGGGTTGGCAGCAATGTAGTTTTACTTTCTTTTACTCTGTCACAGAACGATGCTGAGTTACCATTGCAGCACTCTCACACTTTGAGAATGCACTCACTTAGAATGGAGAGTAGTCTCGCACATTGAATAAGGACTTTAGCTGAGTCCAAATCTGACGCTCTGTGTCACAGAAATATCAAACTCGTTTCAGCACAGTGACAAAGTGAAAAAGCACTCTCTGTTTCAGAGCAGACACACGCAACGATTTAGCAGTGCTACTGTGTACGAACCAGTGACACACTGGTTCACTCCCTTCACAATCACTATGTTAGCCAAGTAACGTGATGTCACATTTTTCTCGTTCAATGTCACATTTCATCTACATTGTTTCCTAACTCACCTACAATGTGTCCAAAAACACACAGAATGTTCCAATAATAAAGCGCTACTTCCCAACACTCAACAATAATGTCACACAGAATTATCAGCCTCAGAGCTTTGTGGCACAGTGAGTCAGAAGACTACCACTAACAATTCACTCATAATGTGATTTCCATCACTCACGCTAATAGTCTTAGGATGGCACAGTGAATTGACGTTTGGATCCTGTGTTGCATGAAATCACATAGTGTTCTTGTTCTGGAAATGTTGTAATTGTACTCAAGAACAGAACGAAAGCACTGTCACCCACTCTCTATCTGCCGTCTTGAACATTTTCACGGTATCCTCAATCATGCTTATGGTACACTCGCATGTGCCATAGAAGTGACTCATAGAAACACAACATTCAAAAATACTATCTCAGGACTCTAGGGTAGTGTCATTTTCTCCCTCTCATGTTAGGTGTAGGAAGAGTGTGGGGTGAGGAAGTAATGTTCCTTTTCGCGTTTGTTTTTGTGCTAGTGTTTTTGTTAGTGTTAGGATTGTAATAGTATTGCAACTCGGTTTCGGTTTCAGTTTTGCGTTAAGGTCAGGATAGTGATAGGGTTAGGGTTAGGGTTAGCGTTAGGGTTGGCTTAGGTTTAGGGTTAGGGTTGGCAGCAATGTAGTTTTACTTTCTCTTACTCTGTCACAGAACGATGCTGAGTTACCATTGCAGCACTCTCACACTTTGAGAATGCACTCACTTAGAATGGAGAGTAGTCTCGCACATTGAATAAGGACTTTAGCTGAGTCCAAATCTGACGCTCTGTGTCACAGAAATATCAAACTCGTTTCAGCACAGTGACAAAGTGAAAAAGCACTCTCTGTTTCAGAGCAGACACACGCAACGATTTAGCAGTGCTACTGTGTACGAACCAGTGACACACTGGTTCACTCCTTCACAATCACTATGTTAGCCAAGTAACGTGATGTCACATTTTTCTCGTTCAATGTCACATTTCATCTACATTGTTTCCTAACTCACCTACGATGTGTCCAAAAACACACAGAATGTTCCAATACTAAGCGCTACTTCCCAACACTCAACAATAATGTCACACAGAATTATCAGCCTCAGAGCTTTGTGGCACAGTGAGTCAGAAGACTACCACTAACAATTCACTCATAATGTGATTTCCATCACTCACGCTAATAGTCTTAGGATGGCACAGTGAATTGACGTTTGGATAATGTGTTGCATGAAATCACATAGTGTTCTTGTTCTGGAAATGTTGTAATTGTACTCAAGAACAAAAGAAAGCACTGTCACCCACTCTCTATCTGCCGTCTCGAACATTTTCACGGTATCCTCAATCATGCTTATGGTACACTCGCATGTGCCATAGAAGTGACTCATAGAAACACAACATTCAAAAATACTATCTCAGGACTCTAGGGTAGTGTCATTTTCTCCCTCTCATGTTAGGTGTAGGAAGAGTGTGGGGTGAGGAAGTAATGTTCGTTTTAGCGTTTGTTTTTGTGCTAGTGTTTTTGTTAGTGTTAGGATTGTAATAGTATTGCAACTCGGTTTCGGTTTCAGTTTTGCGTTAAGGTCAGGATAGTGATAGGGTTAGGGTTAGGGTTAGGGTTAGGGTTGGCTTAGGTTTAGGGTTAGGGTTGGCAGCAATGTAGTTTTACTTTCTCTTACTCTGTCACAGAACGATGCTGAGTTACCATTGCAGCACTCTCACACTTTGAGAATGCACTCACTTAGAATGGAGAGTAGTCTCGCACATTGAATAAGGACTTTAGCTGAGTCCAAATCTGACGCTCTGTGTCACAGAAATATCAAACTCGTTTCAGCACAGTGACAAAGTGAAAAAGCACTCTCTGTTTCAGAGCAGACACACGCAACGATTTAGCAGTGCTACTGTGTACGAACCAGTGACACACTGGTTCACTCCTTCACAATCACTATGTTAGCCAAGTAACGTGATGTCACATTTTTCTCGTTCAATGTCACATTTCATATACATTGTTTCCTAACTCACCTACAATGTGTCCAAAAACACACAGAATGTTCCAATGCTAAAGCGCTACTTCCCAACACTCAACAATAATGTCACACAGAATTATCAGCCTCAGTGCTTTGTGGCACAGTGAGTCAGAAGACTACCACTAACAATTCACTCATAATGTGATTTCCATCACTCACGCTAATAGTCTTAGGATGGCACAGTGAATTGACGTTTGGATCCTGTGTTGCATGAAATCACATAGTGTTCTTGTTCTGGAAATGTTGTAATTGTACTCAAGAACAGAACGAAAGCACTGTCACCTACTCTCTATCTGCCGTCTTGAACATTTTCACGGTATCCTCAATCATGCTTATGGTACACTCGCATGTGCCATAGAAGTGACTCATAGAAACACAACATTCAAAAATACTATCTCAGGACTCTAGGGTAGTGTCATTTTCTCCCTCTCATGTTAGGTGTAGGAAGAGTGTGGGGTGAGGAAGTAATGTTCATTTTCGCGTTTGTTTTTGTGCTAGTGTTTTTGTTAGTGTTAGGATTGTAATAGTATTGCAACTCGGTTTCGGTTTCAGTTTTGCGTTAAGGTCAGGATAGTGATAGGGTTAGGGTTAGGGTTAGGGTTAGCGTTAGGGTTGGCTTAGGTTTAG
Source organism: Phodopus roborovskii (assembly GCF_943737965.1). Lineage (NCBI taxonomy): Eukaryota > Metazoa > Chordata > Mammalia > Rodentia > Cricetidae > Phodopus > Phodopus roborovskii. Next base: position 23,716 of record NW_026126347.1, read on the forward strand.
GGTTAGGGTTGGCAGCAATGTAGTTTTACTTTCTCTTACTCTGTCACAGAACGATGCTGAGTTACCATTGCAGCACTCTCACACTTTGAGAATGCACTCACTTAGAATGGAGAGTAGACTCGCACATTGAATAAGGACTTTAGCTGAGTCCAAATCTGACGCTCTGTGTCACAGAAATATCAAACTCGTTTCAGCACAGTGACAAAGTGAAAAAGTACTCTCTGTTTCAGAGCAGGCACACGCAACGATTTAGCAGTGCTACTGTGTACGAACCAGTGACACACTGGTTCACTCCCTTCACAATCACTATGTTAGCCAAGTAACGTGATGTCACATTTTCTCGTTCAATGTCATACGTCATATACATTGTTTCCTAACTCACCTACGATGTGTCCAAAAACACACAGAATGTTCCAATACTAAAGCGCTACTTCCCAACACTCAACAATAATGTCACACAGAATTATCAGCCTCAGTGCTTTGTGGCACAGTGAGTCAGAAGACTACCACTAACAATTCACTCATAATGTGATTTCCATCACTCACGCTAATAGTCTTAGGATGGCACAGTGAATTGACGTTTGGATCCTGTGTTGCATGAAATCACATAGTGTTCTTGTTCTGGAAATGTTGTAATTGTACTCAAGAACAGAGAAAGCACTGTCACCCACTCTCTATCTGCCATCTCGAACATTTTCACGGTATCCTCAATCATGCTTATGGTACACTCGCATGTGCCATAGAAGTGACTCATAGAAACACAACAGTCAAAAATACTATCTCAGGACTCTAGGGTAGTGTCATTTTCTCCCTCTCATGTTAGGTGTAGGAAGAGTGTGGGGTGATGTAGTAATGTTCGTTTTAGCGTTTGTTTTTGTGCTAGTGTTTTTGTTAGTGTTAGGATTGTAATAGTATTGCAACTCGGTTTCGGTTTCAGTTTTGCGTTAAGGTCAGGATAGTGATAGGGTTAGGGTTAGGGTTAGCGTTAGGGTTGGCTTAGGTTTAGGGTTAGGGTTGGCAGCAATGTAGTTTTACTTTCTTTTACTCTGTCACAGAACGATGCTGAGTTACCATTGCATCACTCTCACACTTTGAGAATGCACTCACTTAGAATGGAGAGTAGTCTCGCACATTGAATAAGGACTTTAGCTGAGTCCAAATCTGACGCTCTGTGTCACAGAAATATCAAACTCGTTTCAGCACAGTGACAAAGTGAAAAAGCACTCTCTGTTTCAGAGCAGACACACGCAACGATTTAGCAGTGCTACTGTGTACGAACCAGTGACACACTGGTTCACTCCCTTCACAATCACTATGTTAGCCAAGTAACGTGATGTCACATTTTCTCGTTCAATGTCACATTTCATCTACATTGTTTCCTAACTCACCTACAATGTGTCCAAAAACACACAGAATGTTCCAATACTAAAGCGCTACTTCCCAACACTCAACAATAATGTCACACAGAATTATCAGCCTCAGAGCTTTGTGGCACAGTGAGTCAGAAGACTACCACTAACAATTCACTCATAATGTGATTTCCATCACTCACGCTAATAGTCTTAGGATGGCACAGTGAATTGACGTTTGGATCCTGTGTTGCATGAAATCACATAGTGTTCTTGTTCTGGAAATGTTGTAATTGTACTCAAGAACAGAACGAAAGCACTGTCACCCACTCTCTATCTGCCGTCTTGAACATTTTCACGGTATCCTCAATCATGCTTATGGTACACTCGCAAGTGCCATAGAAGTGACTCATAGAAACACAACATTCAAAAATACTATCTCAGGACTCTAGGGTAGTGTCATTTTCTCCCTCTCATGTTAGGTGTAGGAAGAGTGTGGGGTGAGGAAGTAATGTTCGTTTTCGCGTTTGTTTTTGTGCTAGTGTTTTTGTTAGTGTTAGGATTGTAATAGTATTGCAACTCGGTTTCGGTTTCAGTTTTGCGTTAAGGTCAGGATAGTGATAGGGAGGGTTAGGGTTAGGGTTAGGGTTAGCGTTAGGGTTGGCTTTGGTTTAGGGTTAGGGTTGGCAGCAATGTAGTTTTACTTTCTCTTACTCTGTCACAGAACGATGCTGAGTTACCATTGCAGCACTCTCACACTTTGAGAATGCACTCACTTAGAATGGAGAGTAGACTCGCACATTGAATAAGGACTTTAGCTGAGTCCAAATCTGACGCTCTGTGTCACAGAAATATCAAACTCGTTTCAGCACAGTGACAAAGTGAAAAAGTACTCTCTGTTTCAGAGCAGGCACACGCAACGATTTAGCAGTGCTACTGTGTACGAACCAGTGACACACTGGTTCACTCCCTTCACAATCACTATGTTAGCCAAGTAACGTGATGTCACATTTTCTCGTTCAATGTCACATTTCATCTACATTGTTTCCTAACTCACCTACGATGTGTCCAAAAACACACAGAATGTTCCAATAATAAAGCGCTACTTCCCAACACTCAACAATAATGTCACACAGAATTATCAGCCTCAGTGCTTTGTGGCACAGTGAGTCAGAAGACTACCACTAACAATTCACTCATAATGTGATTTCCATCACTCACGCTAATAGTCTTAGGATGGCACAGTGAATTGACGTTTGGATCCTGTGTTGCATGAAATCACATAGTGTTCTTGTTCTGGAAATGTTGTAATTGTACTCAAGAACAGAACAAAAGCACTGTCACCCACTCTCTATCTGCCGTCTTGAACATTTTCACGGTATCCTCAATCATGCTTATGGTACACTCGCATGTGCCATAGAAGTGACTCATAGAAACACAACATTCAAAAATACTATCTCAGGAATCTAGGGTAGTGTCATTTTCTCCCTCTCATGTTAGGTGTAGGAAGAGTGTGGGTTGACGTAGTAATGTTCCTTTTAGCGTTTGTTTTTCTGCTAGTGTTTCTGTTAGTGTCAGGATTGTAATAGTATTGCAACTCGGTTTCGGTTTCAGTTTTGCGTTAAGGTCAGGATAGTGATAGTGTTAGGGTTAGGGTTAGGGTTAGGGTTAGCGTTAGGGTTGGCTTTGGTTTAGGGTTAGGGTTGGCAGCAATGTAGTTTTACTTTCTCTTACTCTGTCACAGAACGATGCTGAGTTACCATTGCATCACTCTCACACTTTGAGAATGCACTCACTTAGAATGGAGAGTAGTCTCGCACATTGAATAAGGACTTTAGCTGAGTCCAAATCTGACGCTCTGTGTCACAGAAATATCAAACTCGTTTCAGCACAGTGACAAAGTGAAAAAGCACTCTCTGTTTCAGAGCAGACACATAACGATTTAGCAGTGCTACTGTGTACGAACCAGTGACACACTGGTTCACTCCTTCACAATCACTATGTTAGCCAAGTAACGTGATGTCACATTTTTCTCGTTCAATGTCATACTTCATATACATTGTTTCCTAACTCACCTACGATGTGTCCAAAAACACACAGAATGTTCCAATGCTAAGCGCTACTTCCCAACACTCAACAATAATGTCACACAGAATTATCAGCCTCAGTGCTTTGTGGCACAGTGAGTCAGAAGACTACCACTAACAATTCACTCATAATGTGATTTCCATCACTCACGCTAATACTCTTAGGATGGCACAGTGAATTGACATTTGGATCCTGTGTTGCATGAAATCACATAGTGTTCTTGTTCTGGAAATGTTGTAATTGTACTCAAGAACAAAGAGAAAGCACTGTCACCCACTCTCTATCTGCCATCTCGAACATTTTCATGGTATCCTCAATCATGCTTATGGTACACTCGCATGTGCCATAGAAGTGACTCATAGAAACACAACATTCACAAATACTATCTCAGGACTCTAGGGTAGTGTCATTTTCTCCCTCTCATGTTAGGTGTAGGAAGAGTGTGGGTTGACGTAGTAATGTTCCTTTTAGCGTTTGTTTTTGTGCTAGTGTTTCTGTTAGTGTTAGGATTGTAATAGTATTGCAACTCGGTTTCGGTTTCAGTTTTGCGTTAAGGTCAGGATAGTGATAGGGTTAGGGTTAGGGTTAGGGGTTAGGGTTAGGGTTAGGGTTAGCGTTAGGGTTGGCTTAGGTTTAGGGTTAGGGTTGGCAGCAATGTAGTTTTACTTTCTCTTACTCTGTCACAGAACGATGCTGAGTTACCATTGCATCACTCTCACACTTTGATAATGCACTCACTTAGAATGGAGAGTAGTCTCAAACATTGAATAAGGACTTTAGCTGAGTCCAAATCTGACGCTCTGTGTCACAGAAATATCAAACTCGTTTCAGCACAGTGACAAAGTGAAAAAGCACTCTCTGTTTCAGAGCAGACACACGCAACGATTTAGCAGTGCTACTGTGTACGAACCAGTGACACACTGGTTCACTCCCTTCACAATCACCATGTTAGCCAAGTAACGTGATGTCACATTTTCTCGTTCAATGTCATACTTCATATACATTGTTTCCTAACTCACCTACGATGTGTCCAAAAACACACAGAATGTTCCAATACTAAAGCGCTACTTCCCAACACTCAACAATAATGTCACACAGAATTATCAGCCTCAGTGCTTTGTGGCACAGTGAGTCAGAAGACTACCACTAACAATTCACTCATAATGTGATTTCCATCACTCACGCTAATAGTCTTAGGATGGCACAGCGAATTGACGTTTGGATCCTGTGTTGCATGAAATCACATAGTGTTCTTGTTCTGGAAATGTTGTAATTGTACTCAAGAACAAACGAAAGCACTGTCACCCACTCTCTATCTGCCATCTCGAACATTTTCACGGTATCCTCAATCATGCTTATGATACACTCGCATGTGCCATAGAAGTGACTCATAGAAACACAACAGTCAAAAATACTATCTCAGGACTCTAGGGTAGTGTCATTTTCTCCCTCTCATGTTAGGTGTAGGAAGATTGTGGGGTGACGTAGTAATGTTCGTTTCGCGTTTGTTTTTGTGCTAGTGTTTTTGTTAGTGTTTGGATTGTAATAGTATTGCAACTCGGTTTCGGTTTCAGTTTTGCGTCAAGGTCAGGATAGTGATAGGGTTAGGGTTAGGGTTTAGGGTTAGGGTTAGGGTTAGGGTTAGCGTTAGGGTAGGGTTTGGTTTAGGGTTAGGGATGGCAGCAATGTAGTTTTACTTTCTCTTACTCTGTCACAGAACGATGCTGAGTTACCATTGCAGCACTCTCACACTTTGATAATGCACTCACTTAGAATGGAGAGTAGTCTCGCACATTGAATAAGGACTTTAGCTGAGTCCAAATCTGACGCTCTGTGTCACAGAAATATCAAACTCGTTTCAGCACAGTGACAAAGTGAAAAAGTACTCTCTGTTTCAGAGCAGGCACACGCAACGATTTAGCAGTGCTACTGTGTACGAACCAGTGACACACTGGTTCACTCCCTTCACAATCACTATGTTAGCCAAGTAACGTGATGTCACATTTTCTCGTTCAATGTCATACGTCATATACATTGTTTCCTAACTCACCTACGATGTGTCCAAAAACACACAGAATGTTCCAATACTAAAGCGCTACTTCCCAACACTCAACAATAATGTCACACAGAATGATCAGCCTCAGTGCTTTGTGGCACAGTGAGTCAGAAGACTACCACTAACAATTCACTCATAATGTGATTTCCATCACTCACGCTAATAGTCTTAGGATGGCACAGTGAATTGACGTTTGGATCCTGTGTTGCATGAAATCACATAGTGTTCTTGTTCTGGAAATGTTGTAATTGTACTCAAGAACAAAACGAAAGCACTGTCACCCACTCTCTATCTGCCATCTCGAACATTTTCACGGTATCCTCAATCATGCTTATGGTACACTCGCATGTGCCATAGAAGTGACTCATAGAAACACAACAGTCAAAAATACTATCTCAGGACTCTAGGGTAGTGTCATTTTCTCCCTCTCATGTTAGGTGTAGGAAGAGTGTGGGGTGACGTAGTAATGTTCGTTTTAGCGTTTGTTTTTGTGCTAGTGTTTTTGTTAGTGTTAGGATTGTAATAGTATTGCAACTCGGTTTCGGTTTCAGTTTTGCGTTAAGGTCAGGATAGTGATAGGGTTAGGGTTAGGGTTAGCGTTAGGGTTGGCTTAGGTTTAGGGTTAGGGTTGGCAGCAATGTAGTTTTACTTTCTTTTACTCTGTCACAGAACGATGCTGAGTTACCATTGCAGCACTCTCACACTTTGAGAATGCACTCACTTAGAATGGAGAGTAGTCTCGCACATTGAATAAGGACTTTAGCTGAGTCCAAATCTGACGCTCTGTGTCACAGAAATATCAAACTCGTTTCAGCACAGTGACAAAGTGAAAAAGCACTCTCTGTTTCAGAGCAGACACACGCAACGATTTAGCAGTGCTACCGTGTCCGAACCAGTGACACACTGGTTCACTCCCTTCACAATCACTATGTTAGCCAAGTAACGTGATGTCACATTTTTCTCGTTCAATGTCACATTTCATCTACATTGTTTCCTAACTCACCTACAATGTGTCCAAAAACACACAGAATGTTCCAATAATAAAGCGCTACTTCCCAACACTCAACAATAATGTCACACAGAATTATCAGCCTCAGAGCTTTGTGGCACAGTGAGTCAGAAGACTACCACTAACAATTCACTCATAATGTGATTTCCATCACTCACGCTAATAGTCTTAGGATGGCACAGTGAATTGACGTTTGGATCCTGTGTTGCATGAAATCACATAGTGTTCTTGTTCTGGAAATGTTGTAATTGTACTCAAGAACAGAACGAAAGCACTGTCACCCACTCTCTATCTGCCGTCTTGAACATTTTCACGGTATCCTCAATCATGCTTATGGTACACTCGCAAGTGCCATAGAAGTGACTCATAGAAACACAACATTCAAAAATACTATCTCAGGACTCTAGAGTAGTGTCATTTTCTCCCTCTCATGTTAGGTGTAGGAAGAGTGTGGGGTGAGGAAGTAATGTTCATTTTCGCGTTTGTTTTTGTGCTAGTGTTTTTGTTAGTGTTAGGATTGTAATAGTATTGCAACTCGGTTTCGGTTTCAGTTTTGCGTTAAGGTCAGGATAGTGATAGGGTTAGGGTTAGGGTTAGCGTTAGGGTTGGCTTAGGTTTAGGGTTAGGGTTGGCAGCAATGTAGTTTTACTTTCTCTTACTCTGTCACAGAACGATGCTGAGTTACCATTGCAGCACTCTCACACTTTGAGAATGCACTCACTTAGAATGGAGAGTAGACTCGCACATTGAATAAGGACTTTAGCTGAGTCCAAATCTGACGCTCTGTGTCACAGAAATATCAAACTCGTTTCAGCACAGTGACAAAATGAAAAAGTACTCTCTGTTTCAGAGCAGGCACACGCAACGATTTAGCAGTGCTACTGTGTACGAACCAGTGACACACTGGTTCACTCCCTTCACAATCACTATGTTAGCCAAGTAACGTGATGTCACATTTTTTCTCGTTCAATGTCATTACGTCATATACATTGTTTCCTAACTCACCTACGATGTGTCCAAAAACACACAGAATGTTCCAATACTAAAGCGCTACTTCCCAACACTCAACAATAATGTCACACAGAATTATCAGCCTCAGTGCTTTGTGGCACAGTGAGTCATTAGACTACCACTAACAATTCACTCATAATGTGATTTCCATCACTCACGCTAATAGTCTTAGGATGGCACAGTGAATTGACGTTTGGATCCTGTGTTGCATGAAATCACATAGTGTTCTTGTTCTGGAAATGTTGTAATTGTACTCAAGAACAGAACAAAAGCACTGTCACCCACTCTCTATCTGCCGTCTCGAACATTTTCACGGTATCCTCAATCATGCTTATGGTACACTCGCATGTGCCATAGAAGTGACTCATAGAAACACAACATTCAAAAATACTATCTCAGGACTCTAGGGTAGTGTCATTTTCTCCCTCTCATGTTAGGTGTAGGAAGAGTGTGGGGTGACGTAGTAATGTTCCGTTTTTAGCGTTTGTTTTTGTGCTAGTGTTTCTGTTAGTGTCAGGATTGTAATAGTATTGCAACTCGGTTTCGGTTTCAGTTTTGCATTAAGTTCAGGATAGTGATAGTGTTAGGGTTAGGGTTAGGGTTAGGGTTAGCGTTAGGGTTGGCTTTGGTTTAGGGTTAGGGTTGGCAGCAATGTAGTTTTACTTTCTCTTACTCTGTCACAGAACGATGCTGAGTTACCATTGCATCACTCTCACACTTTGAGAATGCACTCACTTAGAATGGAGAGTAGTCTCGCACATTGAATAAGGACTTTAGCTGAGTCCAAATCTGACGCTCTGTGTCACAGAAATATCAAACTCGTTTCAGCACAGTGACAAAGTGAAAAAGCACTCTCTGTTTCAGAGCAGACACACGCAACGATTTAGCAGTGCTACTGTGTACGAACCAGTGACACACTGGTTCACTCCCTTCACAATCACCATGTTAGCCAAGTAACGTGATGTCACATTTTCTCGTTCAATGTCATACTTCATATACATTGTTTCCTAACTCACCTACGATGTGTCGAAAAACAGTCAGAATGTTCCAATGCTAAAGCGCTACTTCCCAACAATCAACAATAATGTCACACAGAATTATCAGCCTCAGTGCTTTGTGGCACAGTGAGTCAGAAGACTACCACTAACAATTCACTCATAATGTGATTTCCATCACTCACGCTAATACTCTTAGGATGGCACAGCGAATTGACGTTTGGATCCTGTGTTGCATGAAATCACATAGTGTTCTTGTTCTGGAAATGTTGTAATTGTACTCAAGAACAAAACGAAAGCACTGTCACCTACTCTCTATCTGCCATCTCGAACATTTTCATGGTATCCTCAATCATGCTTATGGTATACTCGCATGTGCCATAGAAGTGACTCATAGAAACACAACAGTCAAAATACTATCTCAGGACTCTAGGGTAGTGTCATTTTCTCCCTCTCATGTTAGGTGTAGGAAGAGTGTGGGGTGACGTAGTAATGTTCGTTTTCGCGTTTGTTTTTGTGCTAGTGTTTTTGTTAGTGTTTGGATTGTAATGGTATTGCAACTCGGTTTCGGTTTCAGTTTTGCGTCAAGGTCAGGATAGTGTAGGGTTAGGGTTAGGGTTAGGGTTAGGGTTAGGGTTAGGGTTAGGGTTAGCGTTAGGGTTGGCTTTGGTTTAGGGTTAGGGATGGCAGCAATGTAGTTTTACTTTCTCTTACTCTGTCACAGAACGATGCTGAGTTACCATTGCAGCACTCTCACACTTTGATAATGCACTCACTTAGAATGGAGAGTAGACTCGCACATTGAATAAGGACTTTAGCTGAGTCCAAATCTGACGCTCTGTGTCACAGAAATATCAAACTCGTTTCAGCACAGTGACAAAGTGAAAAAGTACTCTCTGTTTCAGAGCAGGCACACGCAACGATTTAGCAGTGCTACTGTGTACGAACCAGTGACACACTGGTTCACTCCCTTCACAATCACTATGTTAGCCAAGTAACGTGATGTCACATTTTTCTCGTTCAATGTCATATGTCATATACATTGTTTCCTAACTCACCTACGATGTGTCCAAAAACACACAGAATGTTCCAATACTAAGCGCTACTTCCCAACACTCAACAATAATGTCACACAGAATGATCAGCCTCAGTGCTTTGTGGCACAGTGAGTCAGAAGACTACCACTAACAATTCACTCATAATGTGATTTCCATCACTCACGCTAATACTCTTAGGATGGCACAGTGAATTGACGTTTGGATCCTGTGTTGCATGAAATCACATAGTGTTCTTGTTCTGGAAATGTTGTAATTGTACTCAAGAACAAAACGAAAGCACTGTCACCCACTCTCTATCTGCCATCTCGAACATTTTCACGGTATCCTCAATCATGCTTATGGTACACTCGCATGTGCCATAGAAGTGACTCATAGAAACACAACAGTCAAAAATACTATCTCAGGACTCTAGGGTAGTGTCATTTTCTCCCTCTCATGTTAGGTGTAGGAAGATTGTGGGGTGATGTAGTAATGTTCGTTTTCGCGTTTGTTTTTGTGCTAGTGTTTTTGTTAGTGTTAGGATTGTAATAGTATTGCAACTCGGTTTCGGTTTCAGTTTTGCGTCAAGGTCAGGATAGTGATAGGGTTAGGGTTAGGGTTAGGGTTAGGGTTAGGGTTAGGGTTAGGGTTAGCGTTAGGGTTGGCTTTGGTTTAGGGTTAGGGATGGCAGCAATGTAGTTTTACTTTCTCTTACTCTGTCACAGAACGATGCTGAGTTACCATTGCAGCACTCTCACACTTTGATAATGCACTCACTTAGAATGGAGAGTAGACTCGCACATTGAATAAGGACTTTAGCTGAGTCCAAATCTGACGCTCTGTGTCACAGAAATATCAAACTCGTTTCAGCACAGTGACAAAGTGAAAAAGTACTCTCTGTTTCAGAGCAGACACACGCAACGATTTAGCAGTGCTACAGTGTACGAACCAGTGACACACTGGTTCACTCCCTTCACAATCACTATGTTAGCCAAGTAACGTGATGTCACATTTTCTCGTTCAATGTCACATGTCATATACATTGTTTCCTAACTCACCTACAATGTGTCCAAAAACACACAGAATGTTCCAATACTAAAGCGCTACTTCCCAACACTCAACAATAATGTCACACAGAATTATCAGCCTCAGTGCTTTGTGGCACAGTGAGTCAGAAGACTACCACTAACAATTCACTCATAATGTGATTTCCATCACTCACGCTAATAGTCTTAGGATGGCACAGTGAATTGACGTTTGGATCCTGTGTTGCATGAAATCACATAGTGTTCTTGTTCTGGAAATGTTGTAATTGTACTCAAGAACAAAACGAAAGCACTGTCACCCACTCTCTATCTGCCATCTCGAACATTTTCACGGTATCCTCAATCATGCTTATGGTACACTCGCATGTGCCATAGAAGTGACTCATAGAAACACAACAGTCAAAAATACTATCTCAGGACTCTAGGGTAGTGTCATTTTCTCCCTCTCATGTTAGGTGTAGGAAGAGTGTGGGGTGATGTAGTAATGTTCGTTTTCGCGTTTGTTTTTGTGCTAGTGTTTTTGTTAGTGTTAGGATTGTAATAGTATTGCAACTCGGTTTCGGTTTCAGTTTTGCGTTAAGGTCAGGATAGTGATAGGGTTAGGGTTAGGGTTAGAGTTAGGGTTGGCTTAGGTTTAGGGTTAGGGTTGGCAGCAATGTAGTTTTTACTTTCTTTTACTCTGTCACAGGACGATGCTGAGTTACCATTGCATCACTCTCACACTTTGAGAATGCACTCACTTAGAATGGAGAGTAGTCTTGCACATTGAATAAGGACTTTAGCTGAGTCCAAATCTGACGCTCTGTGTCACAGAAATATCAAACTCGTTTCAGCACAGTGACAAAGTGAAAAAGCACTCTCTGTTTCAGAGCAGACACACGCAACGATTTAGCAGTGCTACTGTGTACGAACCAGTGACACACTGGTTCACTCCCTTCACAATCACTATGTTAGCCAAGTAACGTGATGTCACATTTTTCTCGTTCAATGTCACATTTCATCTACATTGTTTCCTAACTCACCTACAATGTGTCCAAAAACACACAGAATGTTCCAATACTAAAGCGCTACTTCCCAACACTCAACAATAATGTCACACAGAATTATCAGCCTCAGAGCTTTGTGGCACAGTGAGTCAGAAGACTACCACTAACAATTCACTCATAATGTGATTTCCATCACTCACGCTAATAGTCTTAGGATGGCACAGTGAATTGACGTTTGGATAATGTGTTGCATGAAATCACATAGTGTTCTTGTTCTGGAAATGTTGTAATTGCACTCAAGAACAGAACGAAAGCACTGTCACCCACTCTCTATCTGCCGTCTCGAACATTTTCACGGTATCCTCAATCATGCTTATGGTACACTCGCATGTGCCATAGAAGTGACTCATAGAAACACAGCAGTCAAAAATACTATCTCAGGACTCTAGGGTAGTGTCAGTTTCTCCCTCTCATGTTAGGTGTAGGAAGAGTGTGGGGTGACGTAGTAATGTTCGTTTTCGCGTTTGTTTTTCTGCTAGTGTTTTTGTTAGTGTTAGGATTGTAATAGTATTGCAACTCGGTTTCGGTTTCAGTTTTGCGTTAATGTCAGGATAGTGATAGGGTTAGGGTTAGGGTTAGGGTTAGCGTTAGGGTTGGCTTTGGTTTAGGGTTAGGGTTGGCAGCAATGTAGTTTTACTTTCTCTTACTCTGTCACAGAACGATGCTGAGTTACCATTGCAGCACTCTCACACTTTGAGAATGCACTCACTTAGAATGGAGAGTAGACTCGCACATTGAATAAGGACTTTAGCTGAGTCCAAATCTGACGCTCTGTGTCACAGAAATATCAAACTCGTTTCAGCACAGTGACAAAGTGAAAAAGTACTCTCTGTTTCAGAGCAGGCACACGCAACGATTTAGCAGTGCTACTGTGTACGAACCAGTGACACACTGGTTCACTCCCTTCACAATCACTATGTTAGCCAAGTAACGTGATGTCACATTTTTCTCGTTCAATGTCACATTTCATCTACATTGTTTCCTAACTCACCTACGATGTGTCCAAAAACACACAGAATGTTCCAATACTAAGCGCTACTTCCCAACACTCAACAATAATGTCACACAGAATTATCAGCCTCAGAGCTTTGTGGCACAGTGAGTCAGAAGACTACCACTAACATTTCACTCATAATGTGATTTCCATCACTCACGCTAATAGTCTAAGGATGGCACAGTGAATTGACGTTTGGATCCTGTGTTGCATGAAATCACATAGTGTTCTTGTTCTGGAAATGTTGTAATTGTACTCAAGAACAGAGACGAAAGCACTGTCACCCACTCTCTATCTGCCGTCTCGAACATTTTCACGGTATCCTCAATCATGCTCATGGTACACTCGCATGTGCCATAGAAGTGACTCATAGAAACACAACATTCACAAATACTATCTCAGGAATCTAGGGTAGTGTCATTTTCTCCCTCTAATGTTAGGTGTAGGAAGAGTGTGGGTTGAGGAAGTAATGTTCGTTTTTAGCGTTTGTTTTTCTGGTAGTGTTTCTGTTAGTGTTTGGATTGTAATAGTATTGCAACTCGGTTTCGGTTTCAGTTTTGCGTTAAGGTCAGGATAGTGATAGGGTTAGGGTTAGGGTTAGGGTTAGGGTTAGGGTTAGGGTTAGCGTTAGGGTTGGCTTTGGTTTAGGGTTAGGGATGGCAGCAATGTGGTTTTACTTTCTCTTACTCTGTCACAGAACGATGCTGAGTTACCATTGCAGCACTCTCACACTTTGAGAATGCACTCACTTAGAATGGAGAGTAGTCTCGCACATTGAATAAGGACTTTAGCTGAGTCCAAATCTGACGCTCTGTATCACAGAAATATCAAACTCGTTTCAGCACAGTGACAAAGTGAAAAAGTACTCTCTGTTTCAGAGCAGACACACAACGATTTAGCAGTGCTACTGTGTACGAACCAGTGACACACTGGTTCACTCCCTTCACAATCACTATGTTAGCCAAGTAACGTGATGTCACATTTTCTCGTTCAATGTCATACGTCATATACATTGTTTCCTAACTCACCTACGATGTGTCCAAAAACACACAGAATGTTCCAATACTAAAGCGCTATTTCCCAACACTCAACAATAATGTCACACAGAATTATCAGCCTCAGTGCTTTGTGGCACAGTGAGTCAGAAGACTACCACTAACAATTCACTCATAATGTGATTTCCATCACTCACGCTAATACTCAGGATGGCACAGTGAATTGACATTTTGATCCTGTGTTGCATGAAATCACATAGTGTTCTTGTTCTGGAAATGTTGTAATTGTACTCAAGAACAGAGAGAAAGCACTGTCACCCACTCTCTATCTGCCATCTCGAACATTTTCACGGTATCCTCAATCATGCTTATGGTACACTCGCATGTGCCATAGAAGTGACTCATAGAAACACAACATTCAAAAATACTATCTCAGGAATCTAGGGTAGTGTCATTTTCTCCCTCTCATGTTAGGTGTAGGAAGAGTGTGGGTTGAGGAAGTAATGTTCCTTTTAGCGTTTGTTTTTGTGCTAGTGTTTCTGTTAGTGTTAGGATTGTAATAGTATTGCAACTCGGTTTCGGTTTCAGTTTTGCGTTAAGGTCAGGATAGTGATAGGGTTAGGGTTAGGGTTAGGGTTAGGGTTAGGGTTAGCGTTAGGGTTGGCTTAGGTTTAGGGTTAGGGTTGGCAGCAATGTAGTTTTACTTTCTCTTTCTCTGTCACAGAACGATGCTGAGTTACCATTCCATCACTCTCACACTTTGAGAATGCACTCACTTAGAATGGAGAGTAGTCTCGCACATTGAATAAGGACTTTAGCTGAGTCCAAATCTGACGCTCTGTGTCACAGAAATATCAAACTTGTTTCAGCACAGTGACAAAGTGAAAAAGCACTCTCTGTTTCAGAGCAGACACACACAACGATTTAGCAGTGCTACTGTGTACGAACCAGTGACACACTGGTTCACTCCCTTCACAATCACTATGTTAGCCAAGTAACGTGATGTCACATTTTCTCGTTCAATGTCATACTTCATCTACATTGTTTCCTAACTCACCTACGATGTGTCTAAAAACACTCAGAATGTCCCAATATTAAAGTGCTACTTCCCAACACTCAACAATAATGTCACACAGAATTATCAGCCTCAGAGCTTTGTGGCACAGTGAGTCAGAAGACTACCACTAACAATTCACTCATAATGTGATTTCCATCACTCACGCTAATAGTCTTAGGATGGCACAGCGAATTGACGTTTGGATCCTGTGTTGCATGAAATCACATAGTGTTCTTGTTCTGGAAATGTTGTAATTGTACTCAAGAACAAAACGAAAGCACTGTCACCCACTCTCTATCTGCCATCTCGAACATTTTCACGGTATCCTCAATCATGCTTATGGTACACTCGCATGTGCCATAGAAGTGACTCATAGAAACACAACAGTCAAAAATACTATCTCAGGACTCTAGGGTAGTGTCATTTTCTCCCTCTCATGTTAGGTGTAGGAAGAGTGTGGGGTGACGTAGTAATGTTCGTTTCGCGTTTGTTTTTGTGCTAGTGTTTTTGTTAGTGTTAGGATTGTAATAGTATTGCAACTCGGTTTCGGTTTCAGTTTTGCGTTAAGGTCAGGATAGTGAGGGTTAGGGTTAGGGTTAGGGTTAGCGTTAGGGTTGGCTTAGGTTTAGGGTTAGGGTTGGCAGCAATGTAGTTTTACTTTCTCTTACTCTGTCACAGAACGATGCTGAGTTACCATTGCAGCACTCTCACACTTTGAGAATGCACTCACTTAGAATGGAGAGTAGTCTCGCACATTGAATAAGGACTTTAGCTGAGTCCAAATCTGACGCTCTGTGTCACAGAAATATCAAACTCGTTTCAGCACAGTGACAAAGTGAAAAAGCACTCTCTGTTTCAGAGCAGACACACGCAACGATTTAGCAGTGCTACTGTGTACGAACCAGTGACACACTGGTTCACTCCCTTCACAATCACTATGTTAGCCAAGTAACGTGATGTCACATTTTCTCGTTCAATGTCACATTTCATCTACATTGTTTCCTAACTCACCTACAATGTGTCCAAAAACACACAGAATGTTCCAATACTAAGCGCTACTTCCCAACACTCAACAATAATGTCACACAGAATTATCAGCCTCAGAGCTTTGTGGCACAGTGAGTCAGAAGACTACCACTAACAATTCACTCATAATGTGATTTCCATCACTCACGCTAATAGTCTTAGGATGGCACAGTGAATTGACGTTTGGATCCTGTGTTGCATGAAATCACATAGTGTTCTTGTTCTGGAAATGTTGTAATTGTACTCAAGAACAGAACGAAAGCACTGTCACCCACTCTCTATCTGCCGTCTCGAACATTTTCACGGTATCCTCAATCATGCTTATGGTACACTCGCATGTGCCATAGAAGTGACTCATAGAAACACAACATTCAAAAATACTATCTCAGGACTCTAGGGTAGTGTCATTTTCTCCCTCTCATGTTAGGTGTAGGAAGAGTGTGGGGTGAGGAAGTAATGTTCATTTTTCGCGTTTGTTTTTGTGCTAGTGTTTTTGTTAGTGTTAGGATTGTAATAGTATTGCAACTCGGTTTCGGTTTCAGTTTTGCGTTAAGGTCAGGATAGTGATAGGGTTAGGGTTAGGGTTAGGGTTAGCGTTAGGGTTGGCTTAGGTTTAGGGTTAGGGTTGGCAGCAATGTAGTTTTACTTTCTCTTACTCTGTCACAGAACGATGCTGAGTTACCATTGCAGCACTCTCACACTTTGAGAATGCACTCACTTAGAATGGAGAGTAGACTCGCACATTGAATAAGGACTTTAGCTGAGTCCAAATCTGACGCTCTGTGTCACAGAAATATCAAACTCGTTTCAGCACAGTGACAAAATGAAAAAGTACTCTCTGTTTCAGAGCAGGCACACGCAACGATTTAGCAGTGCTACTGTGTACGAACCAGTGACACACTGGTTCACTCCCTTCACAATCACTATGTTAGCCAAGTAACGTGATGTCACATTTTCTCGTTCAATGTCATACGTCATATACATTGTTTCCTAACTCACCTACGATGTGTCCAAAAACACACAGAATGTTCCAATACTAAAGCGCTACTTCCCAACACTCAACAATAATGTCACACAGAATTATCAGCCTCAGAGCTTTGTGGCACAGTGAGTCAGAAGACTACCACTAACAATTCACTCATAATGTGATTTCCATCACTCACGCTAATAGTCTTAGGATGGCACAGCGAATTGACGTTTGGATCCTGTGTTGCATGATATCACATAGTGTTCTTGTTCTGGAAATGTTGTAATTGTACTCAAGAACAAAAAGAAAGCACTGTCACCCACTCTCTATCTGCCATCTCGAACATTTTCACGGTATCCTCAATCATGCTTATGGTACACTCGCATGTGCCATAGAAGTGACTCATAGAAACACAACAGTCAAAAATACTATCTCAGGACTCTAGGGTAGTGTCATTTTCTCCCTCTCATGTTAGGTGTAGGAAGAGTGTGGGGTGACGTAGTAATGTTCGTTTTTCGCGTTTGTTTTTGTGCTAGTGTTTTTGTTAGTGTTAGGATTGTAATAGTATTGCAACTCGGTTTCGGTTTCAGTTTTGCGTTAAGGTCAGGATAGTGATAGGGTTAGGGTTAGGGTTAGCGTTAGGGTTGGCTTAGGTTTAGGGTTAGGGTTGGCAGCAATGTAGTTTTACTTTCTTTTACTCTGTCACAGAACAATGCTGAGTTACCATTGCAGCACTCTCACACTTTGAGAATGCACTCACTTAGAATGGAGAGTAGTCTCGCACATTGAATAAGGACTTTAGCTGAGTCCAAATCTGACGCTCTGTGTCACAGAAATATCAAACTCGTTTCAGCACAGTGACAAAGTGAAAAAGCACTCTCTGTTTCAGAGCAGACACACGCAACGATTTAGCAGTGCTACCGTGTACGAACCAGTGACACACTGGTTCACTCCCTTCACAATCACTATGTTAGCCAAGTAACGTGATGTCACATTTTTCTCGTTCAATGTCACATTTCATCTACATTGTTTCCTAACTCACCTACAATGTGTCCAAAAACACACAGAATGTTCCAATAATAAGCGCTACTTCCCAACACTCAACAATAATGTCACACAGAATTATCAGCCTCAGAGCTTTGTGGCACAGTGAGTCAGAAGACTACCACTAACAATTCACTCATAATGTGATTTCCATCACTCACGCTAATAGTCTTAGGATGGCACAGTGAATTGACGTTTGGATCCTGTGTTGCATGAAATCACATAGTGTTCTTGTTCTGGAAATGTTGTAATTGTACTCAAGAACAGAACGAAAGCACTGTCACCCACTCTCTATCTGCCGTCTTGAACATTTTCACGGTATCCTCAATCATGCTTATGGTACACTCGCAAGTGCCATAGAAGTGACTCATAGAAACACAACATTCAAAAATACTATCTCAGGACTCTAGAGTAGTGTCATTTTCTCCCTCTCATGTTAGGTGTAGGAAGAGTGTGGGGTGAGGAAGTAATGTTCATTTTAGCGTTTGTTTTTGTGCTAGTGTTTTTGTTAGTGTTAGGATTGTAATAGTATTGCAACTCGGTTTCGGTTTCAGTTTTGCGTTAAGGTCAGGATAGTGATAGGGTTAGGGTTAGGGTTAGCGTTAGGGTTGGCTTAGGTTTAGGGTTAGGGTTGGCAGCAATGTAGTTTTACTTTCTCTTACTCTGTCACAGAACGATGCTGAGTTACCATTGCAGCACTCTCACACTTTGAGAATGCACTCACTTAGAATGGAGAGTAGACTCGCACATTGAATAAGGACTTTAGCTGAGTCCAAATCTGACGCTCTGTGTCACAGAAATATCAAACTCGTTTCAGCACAGTGACAAAATGAAAAAGTACTCTCTGTTTCAGAGCAGGCACACGCAACGATTTAGCAGTGCTACTGTGTACGAACCAGTGACACACTGGTTCACTCCTTCACAATCACTATGTTAGCCAAGTAACGTGATGTCACATTTTTCTCGTTCAATGTCATACGTCATATACATTGTTTCCTAACTCACCTACGATGTGTCCAAAAACACACAGAATGTTCCAATACTGAAGCGCTACTTCCCAACACTCAACAATAATGTCACACAGAATTATCAGCCTCAGTGCTTTGTGGCACAGTGAGTCATTAGACTACCACTAACAATTCACTCATAATGTGATTTCCATCACTCACGCTAATAGTCTTAGGATGGCACAGTGAATTGACGTTTGGATCCTGTGTTGCATGAAATCACATAGTGTTCTTGTTCTGGAAATGTTGTAATTGTACTCAAGAACAGAGAGAAAGCACTGTCACCCACTCTCTATCTGCCGTCTTGAACATTTTCACGGTATCCTCAATCATGCTTATGGTACACTCGCAAGTGCCATAGAAGTGACTCATAGAAACACAACATTCAAAAATACTATCTCAGGACTCTAGAGTAGTGTCATTTTCTCCCTCTCATGTTAGGTGTAGGTAGAGTGTGGGGTGACGTAGTAATGTTCCTTTTAGCGTTTGTTTTTGTGCTAGTGTATCTGTTAGTGTCAGGATTGTAATAGTATTGCAACTCGGTTTCGGTTTCAGTTTTGCATTAAGCTCAGGATAGTGATAGTGTTAGGGTTAGGGTTAGAGTTAGGGTTGGCTTAGGTTTAGGGTTAGGGTTGGCAGCAATGTAGTTTTACTTTCTTTTACTCTGTCACAGAACGATGCTGAGTTACCATTGCAGCACTCTCACACTTTGAGAATGCCCTCACTTAGACTGGAGAGTAGTCTCGCACATTGAATAAGGACTTTAGCTGAGTCCAAATCTGACGCTCTGTGTCACAGAAATATCAAACTTGTTTCAGCACAGTGACAAAGTGAAAAAGCACTCTCTGTTTCAGAGCAGACAAAGCAACGATTTAGCAGTGCTACTGTGTACGAACCAGTGACACACTGGTTCACTCCCTTCACAATCACTATGTTAGCCAAGTAACGTGATGTCACATTTTTCTCGTTCAATGTCATACTTCATATACATTGTTTCCTAACTCACCTACGATGTGTCCAAAAACACTCAGAAAGTTCCAATACTAAAGGGCTACTTCCCAACACTCAACAATAATGTCACACAGAATTATCAGCCTCAGAGCTTTGTGGCACAGTGAGTCAGAAGACTACCACTAACAATTCACTCATAATGTGATTTCCATCACTCACGCTAATACTCTTAGGATGGCACAGTGAATTGACGTTTGGATCCTGTGTTGCATGAAATCACATAGTGTTCTTGTTCTGGAAATGTTGTAATTGTACTCAAGAACAAAACGAAAGCACTGTCACCCACTCTCTATCTGCCATCTCGAACATTTTCACGGTATCCTCAATCATGCTTATGGTACACTCGCATGTGCCATAGAAGTGACTCATAGAAACACAACATTCACAAATACTATCTCAGGAATCTAGGGTAGTGTCATTTTCTCCCTCTCATGTTAGGTGTAGGAAGAGTGTGGGTTGAGGAAGTAATGTTCCTTTTAGCGTTTGTTTTTGTGCTAGTGTTTCTGTTAGTGTTAGGATTGTAATAGTATTGCAACTCGGTTTCGGTTTCAGTTTTGCGTTAAGGTCAGGATAGTGATAGGGTTAGCGTTAGGGTTAGGGTTAGGGTTGGGTTAGGTTTAGGGTTAGGGTTGGCAGCAATGTAGTTTTACTTTCTCTTACTCTGTCACAGAACGATGCTGAGTTACCATTGCAGCACTCTCACACTTTGAGAATGCACTCACTTAGAATGGAGAGTAGTCTCGCTGATTGAATAAGGACTTTAGCTGAGTCCAAATCTGACGCTCTGTGTCACAGAAATATCAAACTCGTTTCAGCACAGTGACAAAGTGAAAAAGTACTCTCTGTTTCAGAGCAGGCACACGCAACGATTTAGCAGTGCTACCAGTGTACGAACCAGTGACACACTGGTTCACTCCCTTCACAATCACTATGTTAGCCAAGTAACGTGATGTCACATTTTCTCGTTCAATGTCACATTTCATCTACATTGTTTCCTAACTCACCTACAATGTGTCCAAAAACACACAGAATGTTCCAATACTAAGCGCTACTTCCCAACACTCAACAATAATGTCACACAGAATTATCAGCCTCAGAGCTTTGTGGCACAGTGAGTCAGAAGACTACCACTAACAATTCACTCATAATGTGATTTCCATCACTCACGCTAATAGTCTTAGGATGGCACAGTGAATTGACGTTTGGATAATGTGTTGCATGAAATCACATAGTGTTCTTGTTCTGGAAATGTTGTAATTGTACTCAAGAACAAAAGAAAGCACTGTCACCCACTCTCTATCTGCCGTCTCGGACATTTTCACGGTATCCTCAATCATGCTTATGGTACACTCGCATGTGCCATAGAAGTGACTCATAGAAACACAACATTCAAAAATACTATCTCAGGACTCTAGGGTAGTGTCATTTTCTCCTCTCATGTTAGGTGTAGGAAGAGTGTGGGGTGAGGAAGTAATGTTCGTTTTAGCGTTTGTTTTTGTGCTAGTGTTTTTGTTAGTGTTAGGATTGTAATAGTATTGCAACTCGGTTTCGGTTTCAGTTTTGCGTTAAGGTCAGGATAGTGATAGGGTTAGGGTTAGGGTTAGGGTTAGGGTTAGCTTAGGGTTAGGGTTAGGGTTAGGGTTAGGGTTAGGGTTAGGGTTAGGGTTAGGGTTAGGGTTAGGGTTAGGGTTAGGGTTAGGGTTAGGGTTGGCTTAGGTTTAGGGTTAGGGTTTGGGAGCAATGTAGTTTACTTTCTCTTACTCTGTCACAGAACGATGCTGAGTTACCATTGCATCACTCTCACACTTTGAGAATGCACTCACTTAGAATGGAGAGTAGTCTGGCACATTGAATAAGGACTTTAGCTGAGTCCAAATCTGACGCTCTGTGTCACAGAAATATCAAACTCGTTTCAGCACAGTGACAAAGTGAAAAAGCACTCTCTGTTTCAGAGCAGACACAGCAACGATTTAGCAGTGCTACTGTGTACGAACCAGTGACACACTGGTTCACTCCCTTCACAATCACCATGTTAGCCAAGTAACGTGATGTCACATTTTTCTCGTTCAATGTCATACTTCATATACATTGTTTCCTAACTCACCTACGATGTGTCGAAAAACAGTCAGAATGTTCCAATGCTAAAGCGCTACTTCCCAACAATCAACAATAATGTCACACAGAATTATCAGCCTCAGTGCTTTGTGGCACAGTGAGTCAGAAGACTACCACTAACAATTCACTCATAATGTGATTTCCATCACTCACGCTAATACTCTTAGGATGGCACAGTGAATTGACGTTTGGATCCTGTGTTGCATGAAATCACATAGTGTTCTTGTTCTGGAAATGTTGTAATTGTACTCAAGAACAAAACGAAAGCACTGTCACCCACTCTCTATCTGCCATCTCGAACATTTTCACGGTATCCTCAATCATGCTTATGGTACACTCGCATGTGCCATAGAAGTGACTCATAGAAACACAACAGTCAAAAATACTATCTCAGGACTCTAGGGTAGTGTCATTTTCTCCCTCTCATGTTAGGTGTAGGAAGAGTGTGGGGTGAGGTAGTAATGTTCGTTTTCGCGTTTGTTTTTGTGCTAGTGTTTTTGTTAGTGTTAGGATTGTAATAGTATTGCAACTTGGTTTCGGTTTCAGTTTTGCGTTAAGGTCAGGATAGTGATAGGGTTAGGGTTAGGGTTAGGGTTAGCGTTAGGGTTGGCTTAGGTTTAGGGTTAGGGTTGGCAGCAATGTAGTTTTACTTTCTCTTACTCTGTCACAGAACGATGCTGAGTTACCATTGCAGCACTCTCACACTTTGAGAATGCACTCACTTAGAATGGAGAGTAGTCCCGCAGATTGAATAAGGACTTTAGCTGAGTCCAAATCTGACGCTCTGTGTCACAGAAATATCAAACTCGTTTCAGCACAGTGACAAAGTGAAAAAGCACTCTCTGTTTCAGAGCAGACACACACAACGATTTAGCAGTGCTACCGTGTACGAACCAGTGACACACTGGTTCACTCCCTTCACAATCACTATGTTATCCAAGTAACGTGATGTCACATTTTTCTCGTTCAATGTCACATTTCATCTACATTGTTTCCTAACTCACCTACAATGTGTCCAAAAACACACAGAATGTTCCAATACTAAAGCGCTACTTCCCAACACTCAACAATAATGTCACACAGAATTATCAGCATCAGAGCTTTGTGGCACAGTGAGTCAAAAGACTACCACTAACAATTCACTCATAATGTGATTTCCAACACTCAAGCTAATAGTCTTAGGATGGCACAGTGAATTGACGTTCTGATCCTGTGTTGCATGAAATCACATAGTGTTTTTGTTATGGAAATGTTATAATTGTACTCAAGAACAGAACGAAAGCACTGTCACCCACTCTCTATCTGCGGTCTCGAACATTTTCACGGTATCTTCAATCATGCTTATGGTACACTCGCATGTGCCATAGAAGTAACTCATAGAAACACAACATTCACAAATACGATCTCAGGAATCCAGGGTAGTGTCATTTTCTCCCTCTCATGTTAGGTGTAGGAAGAGTGTAGGGTGAGGAAGTAGTGTTCGTTTTAGCGTTTGTTTTTGTGCTAGTGTTTCTGTTAGTGTTAGGATTGTAATAGTATTGCAACTCGGTTTCGGTTTCGGTTTCAGTTTTGCGTTAATGTCAGGATAGTGATAGGGTTAGGGTTAGGGTTAGAGTTAGAGTTAGGGTTGGCTTAGGTTTAGGGTTAGGGATGGTAGCAATGTAGTTTTACTTTCTCTTACTCTGTCACAGAACGATGCTGAGTTACCATTGCAGCACTCTCACACTTTGAGAATGCACTCACTTAGAATGGAGAGTAGTCTCGCACATTGAATAAGGACTTTAGCTGAGTCCAAATCTGACGCTCTGTGTTACAGAAATATCAAACTCGTTTCAGCACAGTGACAAAGTGAAAAAGCACTCTCTGTTTCAGAGCAGACACACACGATTTAACAGTGCTACAGTGTACGAACCACTGACACACTGGGTCCCTCCCTTCACAATCACTATGTTATCCAAGTAACGTGATGTCACATTTTTCTCGTTCAATGTCACATTTCATCTACATTGTTTCCTAACTCACCTACGATGTGTCCAAAAACACACAGAATGTTCCAATACTAAAGCGCTACTTCCCAACACTCAACAATAATGTCACACAGAATTATCAGCCTCAGAGCTTTGTGGCACAGTGAGTTAGAAGACTACCACTAACAATTCACTCATAATGTGATTTCCATCACTCACGTTAATAGTCTTAGGATGGCACAGTGAATTGACGTTCTGATCCTGTGTTGCATGATATCACACAGTGTTCTTGTTCTGGAAATGTTGTAATTGTATTCAAGAACAGAACGAAAGTACTGTCACCCACTCTATCTGCCGACTCAAACATTTTCACGGTATCATCAATAATGCTTATGGTACACTCGCATGTCCCATAGAAGTAACTCATAGAAACACAACATTCACAAATACTGTCTCAGGACTCTAGGGTAGTGTCATTTTCTCCCTCTCATGTTAGGTTTAGGAAGAGTGTGTGGTGAGGAAGTAGTGTTCGTTTTAGTGTTAGTTTTTGTGCTAGTGTTTCTGTTAGTGTTAGGATTGTAATAGTATTGCAACTCGGTTTTGGTTTCAGTTTGCTTAAAGGTCAGGATAGTGATAGGTTTAGGGTTAGGTTTACGGATAGTTAGGGTTGGCTTAGGGTTAGGGTTAGGGTTGACAGCAATGTAGTTTTACTTTCTCTTACTCTGTCACAGAACGATGCTTTGTTACTGTCACAGCACTCTCACACTTTGAGAATGCACTCAGAATGGAGAGTAGTCTCGCACATTGATAAGGACTTTAGCTGAGTCCAAATCTGACGCTCTGTGTCACAGAAATATCAAACTCGTTTCAGCACAGTGACAAAGTGAAAAAGCACTCTCTGTTTCAGAGCAGACACACGCAACGATTTAGCAGTGCTACTGTGTACGAACCACTGACACACTGGTTCACTCCCTTCACAATCACTATGTTTGCCAACTAACGTGATGTCACATTTTTCTCGTTCAATGTCACATTTCATCTACATTGTTTCCTAACTCACCTACGATGTGTCCAAAAACACGCAGAATGTCCCAATACTAAAGCGGTACTTCCAAACACTCAACAATAATGTCACACAGAATTATCAGCCTCAGAGCTTTGTGGCACAGTGAGTCAAAAGACTAACACTAACAATGCACTCATAATGTGATTTCCATCACTCATGCTAATAGTCTTAGGATGGCACATTAAATTGACGTTCTGATCCTGTGTTGCATGAAATCACATAGTGTTCTTGTTCTGGAAATGTTGTAATTGTACTCAAGAACAGAAGGAAAGCACTGTCATTCACTATCTGCCGCCTCGAACATTTTCACGGTATCCTCAATCATGCTTATGGTACACTCGCATGTGCCATAGAAGTGACTCATGGAAACACAACATTCACAAAAACTTATCTCAGGAATCTAGGGTAGTGTCATTTTCTCCCTCTCATGTTAGGTGTAGGAAGAGTGTGGGGTGAGGAAGTCATGTTCCTTTTAGCGTTATTTTTGTGCTAGTGTTTCTGTTAGTGTTAGGAATATAATAGTATTGCAACTCTGTTTCGGTTTCAGTTTTGCGTTAAGGTCAGGATAGTGATAGGGTTAGGGTTAGGGTTAGTGTTTGGGTTAGGGTTGGCAGCAATGTAGTTTTACTTTCTCTTACTCTGTCACAGAACGATGCTGAGTTACCATTGCAGCACTCTCATGCTTTGAGAATGCACTCACTTAGAATGGAGAGTAGTCTCGCACATTGAATAAGGACATTAGCTGAGTCCAAATCTGACGCTCTGTGTCACAGAAATATCTAACTCGTTTCAGCACAGTGACAAAGTGTAAAAGCACTCTCTGTTTAAGAGCAGACACAACAACGATTTAGAAGTGCCCTGTGTACGAACCACTGACACACTGGTTCACTCCCTTCACAATCACTATGTTATCCAAGTAACGTGATGTCACATTTTCTCATTCAATGTCACATTTCATCTACATTGTTTCCTAACTCACCTATGATGTGTCTAAAAACACACTGAATGTCCGAATACTAAAGCGCTACTTCCCAACACTCAACAATAATGTCACACAGAATTATCAGCCTCAGAGCTTTGTGGCACAGTGTGTCAGAAAGACTACCACTAAGAATGCACTCATAATGTGATTTCCATCACTCACGCTAATAGTCTTATGATGGCACAGTGTATTGACGTTCTGATCCTGTGTTGCATGAAATCACATAGTGTTCTTGTTCTGGAAATGTTGTAATTGTACTCAATAACAGAACGAAAGCACTGTCTTCCACTCTCTATCTGCCGTCTCGAACATTTTCACGGTATCCTCAATCATGCTTATGGTAAACTCGCATGTGCCATAGAAGTGACTCATGGAAACACAACATTCACAATTACTATCTCAGGAATCTAGGGTAGTGTAATTTTCTCCCTCTCATGTTAGGTGTAGGAAGAGTGTGGGTTGAGGAAGTAATGTTCGTTTTAGCGTTTTTTTTGTGCTAGTGTTTCTGTTAGTGTTAGGATTGTAATAGTATTGCAACTCGGTTTCGGTTTTCAGTTTTGTGTTAAGGTCAGGATAGTGATAGGGTTAGGGTTAGGGTTAGGGTTAGGGTTAGGGTTAGGGTTAGCGTTAGGGTTGGCTTAGGTTTAGGGTTAGGGTTGGCAGCAATGTAGTTTTACTTTTCTCTTACTCTGTCACAGAACGATGCTGAGTTACCATTGCAGCACTCTCACATTTTGAGAATGCACTCACTTAGAATGGAGAGAGTCTCGCACATTGAATAAGGACTTTAGCTGAGTCCAAATCTGACGCTCTGTGTCACAGTATTCATGCTCTCATTCTGTGTTGCATGAAATCACATACTGTTCTTGTTCTCAAAATACTTTCATTGTACTCAAGCAGAGAAACAAAGCCCTGTCACCCACACTCTAACATCCGTCACACTCATTTTCAGGAGTCCCCAATCAGGGTCACGGTACTCTCGCAGGTGCCATAGATGTAATTCATACTATCACAACATTCAATCATACTATCACAGCACTCTTGGGTAATGTCAAAATACTCCCTTTTAGGTTAGGTGTAGGAATACTGTGGGGTGAGTTTATGGGTTCATTTTTGCCTTAGTTTTAGCGCTAGTGTTACTGTTAGTGTTGGGATTGCAATAGTATTCCCATTCGATTTCGATTTCTGTTTTGCTTTAATGTAAGGGATAAAGATAAGGACAGGGTTAGGGTTAGGGTTAGGGTTAGGGTTAGGGTTAGGGTTATGGTTAGGGTTAGGGTTAATAGCAATGTAGTTTTACTTTCTCTTACTGTATCACAGCATGATGCACAGAAACACAGCATCCAACTGCACCATGTCAGCTCTATACCACATTGAGAATACACTCAATTAGGCTGTGAGTGTAGTCTCGCACATGGAATATGGACTTTCGCTGAGTTACAAACTGATGTGTGAACTCACTGCAATATAACACTCAGGTTTCAGCACTCTTGACAAAGTGAACAAGCACTCTCAATGTCAGAGCAGGCACACACAATGTTTTAGCAGTGTTACCTTTTACAAACCACTGACACCCTGTTCACTCCCTTCACGAACACTATTTTAGCCTACTATAATGTCAAATTAATCTCGTTCAATGTCACATTTCATCTACAGTGTTTCCTGACTCACATATGTTGTGTCAAAAAACACACGGAATATCCTACTACCTAAGCGTGACTTCCAATACTCAACAATAATATCAACAGAACCTCTCAGCCTCAGAGCAGTACCGCACAGTGATAGAACTAGCTACCACTAACAATGCACTCATAATGTGATTTCCATCACTCACACAGAAAGTCTCATTATGGCACAATGTATTCATGCTCTCATCCTGTGTTGCATGAAATCATATATTCCTGTTCTCGAAATATTTTCATTATACTCAACAGAGAAACTAAGCACTGTCACCCACGCTCTAACAGCCTTCACACTCATTTTCAGGGTGTCCTCAATCAGGGTCACAGTACTCTCGCAGGTGCCATAGATTTAATTCATAGTATCACAACATTCAAACATACTATCTCTGCACTCTAGAGTACCCTTTCATGATAGGTGTAGGAATAGTGTGGGTTGAGGATTCAGGTTCGTTATAGAGTTAGTTTTAGTTCTACTGTTACTGTTAGTGTTGGGATTGCAATAGCATTCCCATTAGGTTTCTATTTCAGTTTTGTGTTAAGGTAAGGGATAGGGATAGGAATAGGGATAGGGATAGGGATAGGGATAGGGATAGGGATAGGGATAGGGATAGGGATAGGGATAGGGATAGGGATAGGGATAGGGTTAGGGTTAGGGTTAGGGTTATCAGCAATGTAGTTTTACTTTCTCTTACCGTATCACAGCATGGTGCACAGAAACACAGCATCCAACTACACCATCGCAGCTCTATACGACGTTGAGAATACACTCAATTAGGCTGTGAGTTTTGTCTTGCACATTGGATAAGGACTTTAGCTGAGTCACAAACTGAGGCATCGAGTCACAGCAATATCACACACAGGTTTCAGCACTCTGACAAAGTGAAAAAGTACTTTCAATGTCACAGCAGAATCACACAATGTTTTAGCAGTGTTACCTTTTACAAACCATTGACACCCTTCAAGACACTATATTAGCCAACTACCATATGTCAAATTAATCTCATTCAATGTCCCTTTTCATCTTCATCTACAGTGTTTCCTGACTCACATATGTTGTGTCAAAAATGCACAAATATCCCAATACCTAAGTGCGACTTCCAACACTCAACAGTAATGTCAACAGAACCTCTCTGCCTCAGAACTACCGCACAGTGATACAACTGGCTACTCTATACCTCACAAGTTGGTCATCTGTAGAGGTCTCTTGCCTAGGTACCACCTTTGGGTATATGGCCCACAACAGCTGTTTCTTCATACGTCCAGCAGCTAACCATTTGGCAGACTAGCAGAGAACAATTGAGACTTCCTCAAAAATTTATAGCATTAGTTACAACAAAAAAAAGAAGGAAGCCAGAGGAAAATTACCTGAAATGAAGGTGAATTTCTTCTCCTTTGGACCAAAGCCATGGCCCACAGGGTCAGTCAATGGGCATCCTGAGGGAGGGAGTAAGAATGAGGGGGACAAGGGACATGAGAGTTGGAGACGAGACAGTATTCTGATCAAGTCTTGTTTAATGAATATAACCACTGGGTTTAAGTAGTGGAGAAATGAGGGAATAGGCCAAATGGAGGATGTGAGGGAGGCAGAATGCAGGTATTCTGCCATAAGTTGCTCTATGATAAGCATGTAGCTGGGACTCTTTCCAGGTCATGTTACATCATATGCTGAACAGGAGAACGGTAACAGGGGATTAGAAAATTACCAGTATGTTAATATCTGAGTAGTAGGAAAGATGGCCGTTATAATGCAAATTTGCTCTGGGTTACCCACAGCCTAAGTGTAACTTTATAGCTGTTTTACCCAAACTATAATTACTGGTCAGGAAAAGGAGCCACACAGGGCTAATTAGACCAACAGGCATCAGAATGGGTGGGTTCTTGATGAAAGCCTTCTTGATGGCTGCTACAATCATGGTCCTTCCCCATGTAGTGAACCAGACACCAGATACCCAAACAGTGTTATCAGCATCTTGTGGAAAGACACAAACTGACCCTTGGGCCCACACTAGAACCAGGTAAGGGTAGCACCATTATCCACTAGTGACAGTTTTCCACATAACTGATCAGATGACTGATGAGGACACCAATGCCAGTCAGCTGCATATTGAGCAGCACCATCATGTAGTGGGATATTCACTTTGTCTCCTGTGACACTGACCAAGCCCATGAGGGGGTGGAGCCAGGGGCAGAAGTGACCTGTGGAAGGAGGTCTGAGGAGGAGCCCAGGAACGTGCTCTTGCTGGCAGGTCAAGGAGAGGAGAACATCTGGTGGAACTTGCTGGTGTTCATCTGTCTGGGTTGTAAGTTATTTCTCCCTGAATAAACATCTATTTGGCCTATTTGTTTATCCTGATCCTTATTTAACCAAAATATCTGGTGTCAGAAGCGGGATCAGGATTTTCATGGGACCTGGGTTTCACCCAGGTGGCAAACACCATTCCCCAACGGGCAGAGTCCTTGCCCAAACAGGTGGATTCACGACAGCTTTAAGACATCTGCCTCTGCTTTACAACTCCTTTGCCTCCACAACAGGCCTGAGAAGGCACTCACTGCTTCTCATTTTTGGCCTATTTCCACAATTTGCATTTGCACAGAGCTGCTTGGCACCCACCCTGCTTGTATGTTTCCGCGGTTAGCCCTGTGGTCCCAGCAATTCCACAAGGCTCCTTTTACTCATTTGTCTAACAAAATTTAGCTTGCCATAGTTTGTTAAGAGCTATTCTAAGGGGACCAGGATCAGAAGGATCATCTGCTGCCAGATGCTATTTGGCGGTACACTTCCGGACACTATTCGGTGGTACACCTCCAGGCATAACTACCACAAGCTGAGATCTACAACTAAAAGCATCAAAGTTCCAGGACAGCAGAATTACACCTAAGGTAATTGTAACATCCTTTGCAATTTAAGCTGATATAATATCTGAGATCAATTGTTCCATACCTATGGCAGATAATTTTACAATGCAAGACTTTAGGACTTTTTAATTCGTATATAGAAGGAATTTTAGCAGAAGAAAATTATGACTGGACCAATATGTACATTTATTTTGTAATAGCAATGGGTTTCATCATTAACATGATATTCTTAAAAAAATGGTATGAGATTACAGCAAACAATAAGCAAATTGTACAAACCATAGGAGACTTACTAACAAAGATTCAAAATATTGAAGATGGCAATAGAGAGCTGACAGGTAGAATACAAAACATGGAACATAAAAATGATCAAGTAGAAAACGGAATTTGTTCCATGGATGCCTCAATAACCAGAACAGAAACAATACAATGCATTAACACACTAGCAGAAACAGCACATTCCTGGTCAGAGGAAGCTACTAATAAGTTTTAAAAACTGGGACATCAGATAGAAAGACTAGATGATAGAATCTCTTCCATGTCTGAGGATAATGGCAAGCTAGCAGATAGAACATTGTTTCTGGAAGGCAGTTTACATGCCATTCAGATAATATCTAAGGATGAGAATATTAAAAGCATGGAATCATTTGTAGTTGGAGAAAGTAAAGAAACTGACTGATTCAATGAAGTCCCAAGAAAGTTATTTGATTCAAGAAGTTCAGAAACTCAAAGAAACAATGGTGAATAGATTTCAGGCTTTAGAAGACATTCAATCTGATACATCAGATGAAGACTTACAGTTAACAGGACATGAAAAAAAACTTAAAATTTTCCACCCCATTTAGGGTCAAGGGAGCTTTCGCTGTATCTATAAATGAAAAACCAGCAACGAAAAAACAACCAAAAGGTGTCATTGCATATCAGTGAGAACCAATACATATGAAAGATTTAAAAGGTGTAAAGGAAGCAGTAGTTTCTTATGGCATGCACTCACCATATGTAAAGCAATTAGTAGAATCATGGGCAAGGAATAACAAGGTAACCCCTAAGGATTGGGATCAATTAATATCAGCTGTCCTTGAAAACTCCTCTCAATTAGAATGGAGAGCTTTATGGAGAAAGGAAGCAAAACCTCTTGAACTTCAGGGCTTAAAGAAAGGTTATAAAGCTCCCCAAGATAAAATTCTTGGTGAGGGTCTTTATGCTGACCCAGAAACCCAAGCTGCCTATGATTAACATATCTTGTCTCTATGCACTACAGTAGCTCTGAATGTTTGGAATAAGGTTCATGAATTAGGGAGAGGATAGAATCCTATGCCAAGATAAGGCAAGGACCTAGAGAACACTTTAGTGTGTTTCTAGAAAGATTATCTAGGGCAGTACAATTAGAAGTAGCAGACATAGATTCTAGGCAAATACTCATAGAATATTTAGCTTATGAGAATGTGAATCCTGAATGCAAACAAGTGTTTTGGCCTTTAAAAATGCGATCAGCACCCTTGGATGAATGGGTCCTATATACAGCCAACATTGAGTATAATGACAATAACACTGAAGCATGGGTAGGAGAAGCCATATCTAAATGTCTGAGAATACATCAAGGTAACAGAGGTCTTAACTATGATGACATAGAAGCTTGGGTAGGAGAAGCCATCTCCAAATGTTTTAAAAGATATTAACATATCAGATGTTATAACTGTGATAAGATAGGACATCTTAAAAAGAAAGTGTAGGCAAAGCATCTCTAGAAATAACACTTCCAGGAATGAATTGAACAGAAGGCCTCAGCCTCCTGGGTTATGTAGAAGATGTGGCAAAAGCAGACACTGGACAGCAAATGAGTGTGAATGGACCAGAGACAAAAGCAAGGAAACTCTTTCCCATTAGGAAACTCCTTGGGGAGCCTCTGAAAGGCCCCACTTCACAGGTGGTTGGAACATTCCTAGTCACAGTGGAGGACAATCTCCCACAGGACAATTAGAAAATTCTGTGCCTGTATGAAAACTCATACTGCTCTGGATGACAAACTAGTGACGGAAGTTGAATCAAACATGATGGAAGGAAATAAAAAACGTATATTTTGGCAAACCTCTATAAATAGTCAAAGGCCTAGATTGATAGTTAAGATGAATAACAGACTGTTTGATGGGATAATTGACACAGGGAGCGGACATAACTATCATAACTAATAAATATTGGCCTCGAAGATGGCCCCTGAATGAGGTAAATGTTCAATTCTTAGGGATTGGAGACCCTGTCTCAGGTAAAACAGAGCACGAGATGCATTGAATGTATAGGAGCAGAAGACCAGAGAGGAAGGTTGAGGCCATACATGGCTTGATCATAGTGATAAATTTATGGGGTCATGATCTATTACAGCAATGGAATACACAGATTAATATTCCTCAGTATTAGATATAGACCATAAGGCAGCCTCATGATTATGGAAAAATACCCATAAACACAGATGCAAATATCCCAGGCTGTACAAAAACAGAATACAAGTGCTGAACAAACAGAGGAACCAAAAGCCCTACCTTTAAAATGGCTAAAGAGAGGAACCTGTCTGGGTAGGACAATGGCCTATTACCTCTGAGAAGTAAGAAGCTTTCCAAAGCCTGGTTCAGGAACAGCTAAATGCTGGACATATCGGCAAACTCAGCAACCAGCCCTTGAAATCTGCTGTATTTGGCGCAAAAAGAAATCTGGTAAATGGAGAATGCTTACAGACCTGAAGGCCATCAATAAAGTTATCCAGCCAATGGGCCCACACAGCCTGGAATGCAGTTGCCTTCTTTGATACCTAAAGAATGGCCTACTATAGTTATTGATTTAAAGGACTGCTTCTTCACTATACCTTTACAAGAACAAGATAAAGAGAAATTGGACTTCATGGCACTTTTTTTTCTAAGCATATTCAATTCATTTTTTTCTTTTTTTATTTATTTTATATAATCAAGTCCATTTAAATGAAAACAAACATTTATAGACAATACTTGGGAATTTGGGTGTTGGTCTTTCCAAACTACTTCCTGCTGGTAAGGGCGCTGTCATGTGTGATTCTAAGAATATGCAGAAACACTTCATCTAATTACAATAATTCTTAATTGGTGAAGAGATATCAATGGAAGGTTTTGCCACAGGGAATGCTAAATAGCCCCACCCTGTGTCAATATTTTGAACAAAATCCACTAGAAATAATTTGTAAATAGTTTCCACAATCCATAATCTATCATTACATGGATGACATATTGTTAACTGACTCTAAAGGGGAAATATTAGAAAAAATGTTTGAGAAAGTAAAAGGAAGTTTTACCCCCTGGGGATTACAAATTGCACCTGAAAAAATACAAAAAGGAGAGTCTGTCAACTACTTAGGATACAAAATAGGTCTACAGAAAATTAGACCACAAAAAGTACAGATCAGAAGAGATCGCTACCAGACTCTTAATGATCTTCAAAAATTACTAGGAGAGATTTCTCAACTGCAAACCATTAGTGGTGTAGAAGGGCATGATTTGAAAAACCTGAAAATGGCCCTGAAAGGAGATAAGGACTTGAATAGTCCACGAATACTATCAGCTGAAGCTGAGAAGGAATTAGAATGGGTAGAAAAGAGGATACTAGAAGCACATGTGGACCGTGTGAATCCAAACCTAGACTGTATTCTGGTTATATTACCATCTAGAGAATATCCTTCAGGGATTTTGACGCAGAGAAGATATCATATTAGAATGGATATTCCTACCACATAAACAGAATAAAAAACTAAAAACATATATAGAAAAGATCTCTGACTTGATTATAAAAGGTAAATTAAGACTTTGTCAGCTAACAGGAAGGGACCCAGCAGAAATTATAGTACCTTTAACTAATGAGGAAATTTCCTCCTTATGGAAAGATAATGAATATTGGCAGAGAGCATGCAGTAATTTTTTGGGAACAATTAGCAACAATTATCCCAAAAGTGAGAGAATCAAATTCATAAAGAAAACGATTTGGATTCTTCCACGCATTGTAAGAAAAACACCTATTTCTGGAGTTCATACATTCTACACTGATGCAAATAAATCAGGTAAGGCAGGATATAAATCAGGAAAAATTAGCAAAGTGGTTCAAAGCCCTTACAATTCTGTACAAAAGGCAGAATTGTATGCCATTCTCATGGTACTTATGGATTTTACAGAACCCCTCAATATAGTTACTGACTCTCAATATGCAGAGAGAGTCCTCTTACACATTGAGACTGCAGAATTTATTCCTGACAGTACAGAATTAACTTCATTGTTTATACAGTTACAAGATACTATCAGAAATTGGACTCATCCTATATATATATAACACATCAGATCCCATACGGGTCTGCCAGGTCCTCTAGCAAAAGGCAATGATGAAATTGATCAGTTATTGATAGGAAGTGTGCTAGAAGCCTCAGAGTTCAATAAGAAACATCATGTGAACAGCAAAGGTTTAAAAAAGGATCTTCCATCACTTGGCAACAAGCCAAGGAAATAGTAAGGAAATGTCCTACTTGCTCATTCTATAACCAAACTCCTTTACCACCAGGCAGTAACCCTAAAGGTATAAATAGGAATGAAATATGACAAATGGATGTGTTTCATTTTGCAGAATTTGGAAAATTAAAATATGTACATCACACTATAGATACATTTTCAGGGTTTCAATGCCCACTGCTCTGAGCTCTGAAAAGGCTGATTCTGTTATCACACACCTATTGGAGGTAATGGCCATTATGGGCATACCTGCACAAATAAAAACTGACAATGCTCCAGCATATATCTCCAGGAAATTGAAACAGTTTTTGAGTATTATAACATAAAGGACATAACTGGTATACCACACAGACCTACAGACAAGCAGTGGTTGAGAGATCCAATCGTATTTTAAAAGAAATGCTCCATAAACCAACAGGAGGAACCAAGACACCCAAACACAGATAACATAATGCTTTATTAAAAATTAAACTTTCTTAATTCTGATGAAAAAGGAAAAACAGCTGCAGAAAGATACTGGACATTAGAAAACATCTGAACTAAATCAGCCAGTGTACTTCAAGGACGTATTGACCTCAGAATGGAAACCAGGATATGTGTTACGTTGGGGTAGGGGTTTCTTGTTTGTATCTAAAGAAGAAGAAAAACTATGGATACCATCTAAGTTAATCAAGATACGAGTTCTTTTAATGAAAAGAAATGACAAGTCATCCAACAAATTAGGTCCCATGAGATGTGTGGAGACCTCTCAAAGGTAGGGGAAGTATTATGTTCATGTTCTTACAGGGAAACAGAGAAAACCTATCTTCAATCAGCCAAAAGACACTGAACATGTGGTTACCTACAGAAGAAGACAGCTTCTCAGAAAACAATCACTTAATGAAGAGGAATCTGATATATGGTAAAAATATTTAATTCTAGTAAACTATTTCTATACAGAAATCTTTTTCTCTTACTATCTAGTATTCCTGAAGTCCCAATTCATGTAAACCAATGCTGGCTTTAGAGTTGGATTTGGCTTTCCTTCTCTAAATTCAAGCATATTGTTCAGATTAAATTCACGGTTTCTGCCTTAAATCAAGAAGCCAATTGGTGTAAGGCAGAAGAAAACAAAATCTGGGGACTCATTCGCTTATATGCAATCTTCTCTCTGAAATCCTAATTTTTCTCATATATATTTTAATGCTTATTGTTGCCTTTCCCAATGCATACATTAAAACTTGAAATTTTACTTTAATATTGATGTTTAAGTTTTCCACAAGGAATAATATCAATTCCCAACAGCAATCTTTGAACTCTCCGGAAAGAAGATGGGGCCCCATGTCATCATTTCCATAACTCAACCTGATGCATCTGGACTACAAACATCACCCTAAAACTGCTTTAAGACTATTTTGCTTGGAAAACTCATGACTAGGTAGCTGTAATGGTGCACCTTCTTGTACATGGCCAGTGTTTCAAATTGAACTGCAGTCAAGCATTTTCTTCCACACAATTACTAGCTACTTATGTCACAGCCAGTTCTGTGGAGAAATTTGGTTACTAAAAATTTTCTGCCTACTGGATCCCATGGACCAATCATTGTTCCATTTCAGCAGGAAGTAATCTTAAGATAACGGTGCCCCCTTTTCCTACTTTTCTAATTTGGGGATAATATTCATCTTCTTTGGGTTGGGGTTTGGGTATGGAAGGTGATGCTTAACACTCAAGGTTTATCTTTTAGACAGGAATAGGGTATGGTTGAAAGGTATGCTTTAGATGGGATATAGGTAGATTAGCCTATTTTCTTGTGAGTTATTGAGTAAGAGTGAGACAATATTATTTTACAGCTTACATTGTTATATTCTTATTTGTGGTAACCTATTTAAAATTAAGTTTATATTCCTTTCCCGGAAGAATTGTATATTATATTTTGTCATAGTGTGTGAAATCTGTTCCATTTATGATGTTTTATGAACATTACTATATTCTTGTATACTTTTATTATTCATTTTTTTTTACAATTTAGCACATTTATTCTTTTTAATTTTTATTTATTTTATATAACCAAGTCCATTTAGAAATGAAAACAAACATTTATAGACAATATTTGGGAATATGAGCATCGCTCTTTCCAAACGACTTCCTGCTGGTAAGGGGCAATGTCATGGGGGATTCGAAGAAGATTCAGATATCCTGGCTGTAGTCTGTAAGGCTGCCTTAATTTCAGCTTTTGAATGTAGGATCACCTGGTACTCTGTTCCAGATGGTCTGAAAGCAATCAAACCACATTGGTCAGAGAGAAATCCACATCTTACTGTTTTCTGTGGAAACAAAAATGAAATCCTATTCCCCAGTAACTTGTCCTTCAACTTAAATTTTGGAGTCAAAGCATTTGTTTTAAATTCAATTTATTATTTTACATGTCGATCCCAGTTCCCTCTCCCGCCCTCCATCCCTCCCTTTCTCCCTCCTTCCTTCCCTTCCCTTTACCCTCTCTGCCCTCTCACATGCACACTAACCACCCTCCCCTCCCATCCCCCTACCCCAATTCCATATGTAGGGGAATGCCATCCAGTTGGGGTCATGTAGTACTGACAGACAGAAGTAGGGACTAGGGCTTCTCTCCTGTCTCTAGATTAAGGCAGTTATCCATCCATGGCGGAAGTGTTCGCAAAGTCCTTTTATGCAACAGGGATACATCCTGGCTCCACTGTCTGAGGTCCCTTAGACTGCTCAGTCTTTCTGGCTGAGACCCATATTCAGGGTGGCCTGAGTCAGTCCCATGGTGGCTTCCCAGCTATCAGTCTGGTGGCCCGTTAGCTCCTCCTTGTTGAGGTAAGCTGTCTCTATGTGTTTCTGCTACCTGGTCTTTTCCTCTCCATCTGCTTCTGAGTTCTACTTCGAATCAGTGTTTATGTAAGGGTGATTTCTCCTTTTCCCAACAGGCATTAGTTGAGGGCTCCATGGATAAGTTAGTTGTTGATCTCACTCTACAGGAAGGGCATTTATGGTAGCCTTTCCACGAAAGCTCAAATTGTTATGTGGCAGCAGTCTTGTAGTTCTCTAGACCTTTCTTTGTGTTCAATTTGATCTTCATACCAATATTGGCTCCCTCTTTTATGTTCTCTCTCTCTCTGTCTGTCTCTCTCTCTCTCTTTCCTGTCTTCTATTCCTAACCAGGCTCAATCTTCCTGGTCGCACATGATTTCCTTTCTTCTCCCTCGTTTTCTCCTACTTCTCTCTCCATTCGCTGCCCTCCCACAGACTTCCACTGAGCTCTGGGGGAATTGTCCCTTCCCAGTTCTGTGAGGGACTTTATATGAATCACTTAGAAAACACCTTGTATCCTAGTTCCTCTGGTGGTCTGAAGTATAAGCTGCTGATCCTTTGATCTAAGTCTAAAATCCATATATGAGTGAGTACATACTGTGTTCCTCTTTTTGTGACTGGGTTATCTCATTCAGAATGGTTTCTTCAAGTTATGTTCAAGAAGCAGTCTCCTATAACAATTTGTCCAAGGTTACCTCCACTTTCTCTTCTAAGTGGTTCAATGTGGCTGGATTGATGTTGAGGTCTTTGATCCATTTGGACTTGAGTTTTGTGCACGGCGACAGACATGGGTCTATCTGCAGTCTTCTACACACCCTCATCCAATTGTGCCAGCCAACATTTGTTAAAGATGCTGGCGTTGTCCCATTGTATAATTTTAGCTGTTTTGTCGAAAATCAGGTGTTCATAGGTGTGTGGGTTAATATGACACTTTTGAATTCGATTCCATTGGTCTACCTGTCTATTTTTATGCCAATACCAGGCTGTTTTCAGAACTATGGCTCTGTAGGAGAGGTTAAAGCCAGCAATGGTGATGCCTCCTGAAGTTATTTTATTGTATAGTGTTATTTTGGCTATCCTGGGTCTTTTGTTTTTCCATGTAAAATCGATTATTATCCTTTCAAGGTCGGTGAAGAATTGTGGTGGGATTTTAATGGGGATTGCATTGAATTTGTAGATTGCTTTTGGTAAGATTGCCATTTTTTACTATGCTTATCCTACCTATCCAAGAACATTGGAGATCTTTACATTTTCTGGTATCTTCTTTAATTTCTTTCTTTAGAGCCACAAAGTTTTATTATATAGGTCTTTTACTTGTTGGTAAGCGTTACACCAAGATACTTTATGTTGCTTGTGGCTATTATAAAGGGTGATGTTTCTCTGATTTCTTTCTCTGTCTTTATAGTCTTTAAAAAGTAGGGCTACTGATTTTTTTTGAGTTTATCTTGTATCCTGCTAGTTTGCTGAAGGTGTTTATCAGCTGTAGGAGTTCCCTGGTAGAGTTTATTGGGTCGCTTATGTAAACTATCATATCATCTGCAAATAGAGACATTTTGACTTCTTCCTTTACAGTTTGGATACCCTTTATCTCCTTTTGTTGTCTTATAGCATTAGCTAGAACTACTAGTATGATATTGATGACATGTGGAGAGAGAAAACAGCCTTGTCTTGTTCCTGATTTTAGAGGAATTGGCTTAAGTTTCTCCACATTTAGTATGATGTTGGCAGTTGGTTTACTGTATATTGCTCTTATTATGTTTAGGTATGTTCCTGTTATCCCTGACCTCTCCAAGACCTTTATCATGTAAGGTTGTTGAATTTTGTTGAAGGCTTTTTCAGCATCTAGGGAGATAATCATATGGTTTTTCTTTTTCTGTTTGTGTATATGTCGGATCATGTTGATAGATTTTCGTATGTTAAACCATCCCTGCATTCCAGGGATGAAGCCTACTTGGTCATGGTGGATGATTTCTCTGATGTATTCTTGAATTCGGTTTTCCAGTATTTTATTGAGTATTTTTGCATCGATGTTCATCAGGGATATTGGTTTGTAGTTTTCTTTCTTCCTTGTGTCTTTGTGAGGCTTGGTTACCAAGGATATTGTGGCCTCACAAAAAGAGTTGGCAATGAACCTTCTGTTTCTATCTTGTGGAATAGTTTGAGGAGTAGTGGCATTCGTTCTTCCTTGAATGTTTGGTAGAATTCTGCATAGAATCTATATGGCCCTGGACTGTTTTGGTTGGAAGGCTTTCGATGACTGCTTCTATTACTTTGCGGGTTATAGGTCTATGCAAGTTGCTTGTCTGTTCATGATTTAATTTTGGTAAGGGAAAGTTATCCAGAAATTTGTCCATTTCCTTTGAAATTTCAATTTTTGTGGAATACAGATTTTCAAAGTATGACCTGAAAATTGTCTGGATTTCCTCTGTGTCTGTTGTTATGTTCCCCTTTTTGTTTCTGATTTTGTTAATTTGCATGTACTCTCTCTCTCTCTCTCTCTCTCTCTCTCTCTCTCTCTCTCTCTCTTTTCGTTAATTTGATAAAAGTTTGTCTGTCTTGTTGATATTCTCAAAAAACTAACTCTTAATTGCATTGATTTATTTGTATTGTTTTCCTGGTTTCTATTTTGTTGATTTCAGCCCTCATGTTGATTATTTCCTAGGGTCTACTCCTACGGAGTTAATTTGCTTCTCTCTGTTCTAAGGTTTTCAGTTGGGCTGTTAATTCTATTATATGACTGTCCTATGTTTTCTTCATATGGGCACTTAGTGCAATGAACTTCCCTCGTAGCACTGCTTTCAAGGTGTCCCAAAATTTCGTGGAAGTTGTATAGTCATTCTAGTTGAATATTAGAAACTCCTTAATTTCTTTCTTCAGTTCTTGTTTGACCCAGGAGTAGTGCAATTGCACATTGTTCAATTTCCATGACTTTGCAGTTTTTCTGCTATTTGTGTTGTTGTTGAATTCCAATTTTAAAGCATGGTGGTCTGATAAGATACAGGGGACTATTCCTATCCTCTTGTATCTGTTTTTTATGACACCTAGTATGTGGTCGATTTTAAAGAAGGATCCATGTGGAGCAGAGAAGAAGGTATATTCTTTTGTCTTTGGATGGAATGTTCTATAGATGTCTGTTAACCTCAGTTGAGACATAACTTCTGTTAGTTCTTTTGTTTCTTTTTTGAGTTTCTGATTTGTGGTCCTGTCTTGTGTTGATAGTGGAGTATTGAAGTCTCCCACTATAAGTGTGTGAGGTTTTATATGAGCTTTGAAATTTAGTAGTGTTTTACGAAAGTGGGTATCTTTTTATTGGGTACAAAGATGTTCAGAAATGAGACTTATTTTTGATGGATTTCTCCTGTGATGCATATGAAATGTCTGTCTTCATTTCTTTTGACTAATTTTGGATTGAAGTCTAACTTGTTAGATATTAGGATAGCTATGCCTGCTTGCTTCTTATTTCCAATTGATTAGAAAATATTTCCCAACCCTTTACCCTTAGGTAATGTCTATCTTTGAAGCTTAAATGTGTTTCTTGTATACAGCAGAAGGATGGATTGTGTCTTCATATCCATTCTGTTATCCTGTGTCTTATATTAGTTGAGTTAAGAACTTTAATGTTGAGGGTGAGTAAGGACCATTGATTGTTGATGCTTGTTTGATTTAAGATTGTTGTTGGCAGTGGTATTGTGAATATATTAGTTCTGCTTTACCCTTGGTTTCTGGTGTAGTTGGATTATCTGTTGCCTACATTTTTGTTGGCAGAGTTACATTCCTTGGGTTGGAGTTTTCCTTCCAATAATTTCTGTAGGGCCGGATTTGTAGACACGTATTGGGAAAATCTGGTTTTGTCATTTCATATCTTGTTCTCTCCATCTATAGTGATTGAGAGTTTTGCTGGTTATAGTAGCCTAGGCTGGCATCCGTGTTCTCTTAAAACATTTAGAACATCTATCTAGGACCTTCTGGCCTTGAGGGATTCCATGGTAAAGTCAGGTGTAATTTTGATAGGTCTGCCTTTATATGTTACCTGTCCTTTTTCCTTCTCTGATCTTAATATTCTTTCTTTATTGTTCATGCAAGTTGTTTTGATTAGTATATGTCGAGGGGTCTTTTTTCTTTGGTCCAGCCTATTTGGGGTTTGGTATGCTTCTTGTACTTTCATGGGCATGTGCTTCTTCAGATTTGGAAAGTTTTCCTTCATGATTTTGTTGAATATGTTTTTGGGCCCCTGTGGGGTGTTCCCCCCCCTCCCTCCTTTCTTTTTTTTTTGGTTTTGTCTTTTTTTGTGGTCCCCCCTTCTTGGGTGTTTTTGTTTTTTTGTTTTTGTGTTTTTTTTTTTTTTTGTTTTTTTTTTTTTTTTTGTTTCCTTCTGGGTGTGGTTCTCTCTTTTTCTTTTTTTTTTTTTTTTTTTTTTTTTTTTTTTTTTTTTTTGCCCAGTTTTTCAGTTTTTCTATTTCCTGCATTCCTTCGGTTTGTGTTACCTTTATTTTCTCTATTTCAGTTTTCAAGTCTTGAAATGTTTCCTTCACCTGCTTAATGTTTTTCTTGGCTTTCTGTGCTTTCCTTACAGAATTTGTTCATTTCTTCCACTTTTTTGTTTGTTTGTTTTTTTTTTCCTCCATTTCTTTAAGGGATATTCTCCCATCTTCTTTGAGGGCTTCTATCATTTTTATGATGATAATTTTTAAGTCATTCCCTTCTGCTTCCTGTTTGTTGTTGTGTTCCATTCTAGTTTGTGTAGATTCCCTAGATTCTGGTGGTGTCATGGTTGTCTTTCTGTTGTTAGGTGTTTTCTTTTATTGCCTTCTTCCCATAGCTTCTTCCAGTAGGTGGTGGTGGGTTCTTCCCTTCTCTCTATGGTACTTCCCATGTGGGCTTATGTGGGTCAGAGATTCAATATCTGTAGCTCTGTGTGGTCCAAGCTCTCTAGGAGGTCTCTCCTTAGACAGGGACCCAGGGATGGTGTCAAGGATGAGGATCTAGTAGAAGATGCCAGCAGGAAATCACAGTGGTCCTGCAGAGTTAGGCAGATCTCTGGGAGGGGCCTGGGACTCCAGGAGAGGACTTACTGAAGATATGGTCAGATACCAAACAGGTGGAAATTACGGGTGGTTCTGCGTAGATAGGCAGGTCTCCTTTGTTCAGAGTTGCTCTGAGAAGTCTCTGAAGTAGGGTGGACTGTTGGCCCCACCCTCTGTCCCAGTGCTCAACCACAGCAGCAGGCCGGAGGGTAAGTTAGGGCACATGGTAGGGGGGGCAGGCTCGCGGTGGGAATGGATGGGGGTGTATCAGAGCTCCAAGGGTGCTCTCGATGACAACAGGAGACAGGATCAGCAGGATCAGGGGCCAACCCAGGGAGTTCGGGGTGGCGGAGTAGTTGTAGAGGAGAAGCAGCCCCAATTGGGCCCAGAGTCACCTCTGGCCAATAGCTGGCAGAAGAGGACAAAGGCTGAGCTGAAATTTGGGATGATTTTGTAGGATAGTCGGATCTCACTGGAAACTGGAACTCTCAAGCTGATGCCTCTTTCTTTAGCAGAGGCCTGGATTTGTGGGTCAAGGATCTTGTGGCATAACTTAATCATTTAAAACACTATAGTTTATTGGCAAACTTTCTTGTCATTCCTGTTATTGACACCTTAATATTAATTTAAAGGTTCTCAAATTAGAACATTATACTAGCCAATAAATTTTCAAAATATCTTAAATTAACTATACTAACCACATGACTGACTATTTCACCTCCTTGCC
Organism: Phodopus roborovskii; assembly: GCF_943737965.1. Lineage (NCBI taxonomy): Eukaryota > Metazoa > Chordata > Mammalia > Rodentia > Cricetidae > Phodopus > Phodopus roborovskii. Next base: position 67,198 of record NW_026126347.1, read on the forward strand.
ATACACATATTGAATGAAATATACCTGCACTTGAAGTATATAGTATGCACTTGCCCATAAGGGGGCACATCACATACCCAGATGCACATTCCAATGTAGGTTTTCATAGCTAAATTAATTGCAGAAAACTTCAATCAATATTTCTTAACAATTGAAGAACATTTTACAAAATTGCTTTAAATATATTTTGTCTGACAGCCTATATCATTACATCCTGCAACGGACTTTGCTTTCATTTATAAAACTGAAGTAACTGATGCCTTTGTTTTGTGGTTGTTTTAAATAATGTTACACTGCACTTGCTATTATTTCTGCTTAGAGAGCAAAATTAACCATATTGGGAGCCACACATTTGATCTACTAATAAGAACCAGACCAGAATAAGTAGTACATATCAAATATGTGTCTGGGATAGAGAGGGACACACACAGACAGAGACACAGATATAGACAGAGATTAAGACAGAGAGATAGAATAAAGGATAAAGAGAGAGAAAGACAGAGAGAGACCTCCACAATGCCCATGTGTCTGGACATATTTTTAAGGATTTGCCAAATATACAGAACACTAAGAGTTACAATATTAATACCAGTAGTCTACAATGCTATCCTTTACATAATATTTTCCATGTACTCTCTAAGTAGTATAATAAGTAATGATCCATTGGAATTAGCATAAATGCTTGCATTTAGTAGTCTTATCAATGATTCTCTTATTATACATTCCGTGAAAAGATAAGATAATCAAAACCAAACAGCTATAATTGTTTAGTACATACCATTAAAGCACAGTCTTCAATAAATTCTGGTAAATGGATATCAGATAGGAAATAGCCCTTAAGAATTCTCCTGAACTAAGGCATGACTGGCAGAAAATATGAAATAGTTTATTTGTGCATTGGTGCCCCTGAGAGGAGACATAAACTTGTTTAAAGCAATTGCCTTCAGCAGAGATCATTTGAATGAATGGAAACACCTTGCTAAATGGTATCAACAACGAATCTTATGAACTGTGAAATATGTGTTTTGTTCCTGATATGGTTAACTAGAATGGACCCCATGGGCTCCCTCCAATATATGGATTGGTAGTACTAACACATAGCTATCATTGAAAAAAAGGCAGTATCAATATACCTGTTGACTCCTTAGATGAAACATCTGACACATTAAGATTAATGTTCTAAAGATCTAGGGTTTGGGCTCAATTAAAGACATTTATCTCTATCTTCTGATGAGAAGATATGCTCAATTTTTGGTGCACTGGTCAAGTAGTCACAGATTATTCCAACTTTGTAGCTGGGAAGTATGTTGAGTATTGATAACATTTAATTTTAAATAAGATAAATCATCACCAATATTTCAAGTGCATGGTCATATAAAATTACAACTTGAATTCGAAATTATAAGTAATAACTGGTATTAAGAGATAACTATCTAGAGAATCTCAGGCGCAGAAGATAAACTAGAAAATTAGATTCATCGACCAAAGAAAATCATAAATCCAACAAATCCTTAACACAAAACATCCAGGAAATGTGGGACACCATGAAAAGGCCAAACCTAAGAATAATAGGCATAGACGAAGGTGAGGAAGCCCAGCTCAAAGGTGCTGAAAACATATTCAAAAAAATCATCGAAGAAAACTTTCCAAATCTGAAGAAGGATATGCCCATGAAATTACAAGAAGCATACCGAACCCCAAATAGGCTGGACCAAAGAAAAAAGACCCCTCAACATATAATAATCAAAACACTTAGCATACAGAATAAAGAAAGAATATTAAGAGCAGCAAAGGAAAAGGGACAGGTAACATATAAAGGCAGACTTATCAAAATTACACCTGATTTCTCCATGGAAATCCTCAAGGCCAGAAGGTCCTGGATAGATGTTCTAAAAATATCAAGAGAACACGCACGCCAGCCTAGGCTACTATATCCAGCAAAACTCTCAATCAATATAGATGGAGAGAACAAGATATTTAATTACAAAACCAGATTTTCCCAATATGTATCTACAAATCCAGTCCTACAGAAAGTATTGGAAGGAAAACTCCAACACAAGGAAGGTAACTACGCCCACAAAAATGTAGGCAACAGATAATCCAACTACACAAGAAACCTAGGGTGAAGCAGAACAAATATATTCACAATACCACTGCCAACAACAAACCTAAATCAAACAAGCATAACAATCAATGGACCTTACTCACCCTCAACATTAATGGTCTTAACTCACATATAAAAAGACACAGGCTAAGAGAATGGATACGAAGACAGAATCCATCCTTCTGCTGCATAAAAGAAACACATCTTAGCTCCAAAGATAGACATTACCTCAGGGTAAAGGGTTGGGAAAAGATTTTCCAATCAAATGGAAATAAGAAGCAAGCAGGCATAGCTATCCTAATATCTAAAAAGTTAGACTTCAAACCAAAATTAGTCTAAAGAGATGAAGACGGTCATTTCATATTCATCTCAGGAGAAATCCATCAACACAAAGTCTCATTTCTGAACATCGATGCCCCTAATACAAAGTCACCCACATTCAAAAAAGAAACACTACTAAAACTCAAAGCTCATATAAAACCTCACACACTTATAGTGGGAGACTTCAATACACCACTCTCAACACTAGACAGGACCACAAATCTGAAACTCAAAAAAGAAACAAAAGAATTAACAGAAGTTATGTCTCAACTGGGGTTAACAGACATCTATAGAACATTCCATCCAAAGACAAAAGAATATACCTTCTTCTCTGCTCCACATGGAACCTTCTCTAAAATCGTCCACATACTAGGAGACATAACAAACCTCAACAGATAGAAGAGAATAGGAATAGTCCCCTGTATCTTATCAGACCACCATGCGTTAAAATTGGAATTCAACAACAACACAAATAGCAGAAAACCTGCAAACTCATGGAAACTGAACAATATGCAATTGCACCACTCCTGCGTCAAAGAAGAAATAAAGAAAGAAATTAAAGACTTTCTAATATTTAACCAGAATGAGGATACAACATACCCGAACTTATGGGACACCTTGAAAGCAGTGCTACCAGGGAAGTTCATTGCACTAAGGGCCCATATGAAGAAAACAGATGATAGTCACATAAAAGAATTAACAGCCCAACTGAAAACCTTAGAACAGAGAGAAGCGAATTCACCCCGCAGGAGTAGAAGCCAGGAAATAATCAACTTGAGGGCTGAAATCAACAAAATAGAAACCAGGAAAACAATACAAAAAATCAATGCAACAAAGAGTTGGTTTTTTTGAGAAAATCAACAAGATAGACAAACCTTTATCCAAATTAACGAAAAAGCAGAGACAGAACATGCAAATTAACAAAATCAGAAACGAAATGGGGAACATAACAACAGACACAGAGGAAATCCAGACAATTTTCAGGTCATACTTTGAAAATCTGTATTCCACAAAAATTGAAAATTCAAAGGAAATGGACAAGTTTCTGGATAACTATCACTTACCAAAATTAAATCAAGAACAGACAAACAACTTAAATAGACATATAACCCACAATGAAATAGAAGCAGTCATCAAAAGCCTTCCAACGAAAAAAAGTCCAGTGCCGGATGGATTCAGTGCAGAATTCTACCAGACATTCAAGGAAGAACTAATACCACTACTCCTCAAACTGTTCCACAAGATAGAAACAGAAGGTTTATTGCCAAACTCTTTTTATGAGGCCACAATAACTTTGGTACCCAAACCTCATAAAGACACAACTAAGAAAGAAAACTACAGACCAATATCCCTGATGAACATCGATACAAAAATACTCAATAAAATACTGGCAAACCGAATTCAAGAATACATCAGAGAAATCATCCACCATGATCAAGTAGGCTTCATACCTGGATTGCAGGGATGGTTTAACATTCGAAAATCTATCAACGTGATCCACCATATAAACAAAATGAAAAAGAAAAAGCATCTGATTATCTCCCTAGATGCAGAAAAAGCTTTCGACAAAATTCAACACCCTTTCATGATAAAGATATTAGAGAGGTCAGGGATAACAGGAACATACCTAAACCTAATAAGAGCAATATACAGCAAACCAACTGCCAACATCAAACTGAATGGAGAGAAACTTAAGCCAATTCCTCTAAAATCAGGAACAAGACAAGGCTGTCCTCTCTCTCCATATCTCTTCAATATCGTACTAGAAGTTCTAGTTAATGCTATAAGACAACAAAAGGAGATCAAAGGCATCCAAATTGGAAAGGAAGAAGTCAAACTGTCACTATTTGCAGGTGATATGATAGTTTACATAAGTGACCCCATAAACTCTAGCAGGGAACTCCTACAGCTGATAAACACCTTCAGAAAACTAGCAGGATACAAGATAAACTCAAAAATATCAGTAGCCCTAATTTTTTCAGATGACAAAGAGGCAGAGAAAGAAATCAGAGAAACATCACCCTTTACAATAGCCACAAGCAACATAAAGTATCTTGGTGTAACACTTACCAAACAAGTAAAAGACCTATATAATAAAAACTGTGACTCTAAAGAAAGAAATTAAAGAAGATACCAGAAAATGGAAAGATCTCCCAAGCTCTTGGTTAGGTAGGATTAACATAGTAAAAATGGCAATCTTACCAAAAGCAATCTACAGATTCAATGCAATCCCCATTAAAATCCCACCACAATTCTTCACCGACCTTGAAAGGATAATAATCAACTTTATATGGAAAAACAAAAGACCCAGGATAGCCAAAACAATCCTGTACAATAAAAGAACGTCAGGAGGCATCACCATTCCTGACTTTAAGCTCTACTACCGAGCTATAGTTCTGAAAACAGCCTGGTATTGGCATAAAAATAAACAGGTAGACCAATGGATTGAATTGAAAATCCTGATATAAATCCACGCACCTATGAACACCTGATTTTCGACAAAACAGCTAAAATTATACAATGGGGCACAGATAGCATCTTCAACAAATGGTGCTGGCACAATTGGATGAGTGTGTGTAGAAGACTGCAGATTGACCAATGTCTGTCGCCATGCACAAAACTCAAGTCCAAATGGATCAAAGACCTCAACATCAATCCAGCCATATTGAACCTCTTAGAAGAGAAAGTAGGAGGTACCCTTGAACAAATTGGTATAGGAGACTGCTTCTTGAACATAACTCCAGGGGCACAGACACTGAAAGAAACATTTAATAAATGGGACCTCTTCAAACTTAGAAGCTTCTGTAAGGCAAAGGACACAGTTGACAAGACCAATCGGCAGCCCAATGACTGGGAAAAGATTTTCACTAATCCTATATCTGACAAAGGGCTGATCTCCAAAATACACAAAGAACTCAAGAAACTAGTCAACAAAACACCAAATAACCCTATTAAAAAATGGGGTACAGAACTGAAGAAAGAATTCTCAATAGAGGAATTCAAAATGGCTGAAAGACACTTAAAAAATGCTCCACATCCTTAGCTATCAGGGAAATGCAAATCAAAACAACTTTGAGATACCATTTTACCCATGCCAGAATGGCTAAAATTAGAAACACCAGTGATGGCTTATGTTGGAGAGGATGTGGAGAAAGTGGAACACTCCTCCACTGCTGTTGGGAGTGCAATCTCATACAGCCATTTTGGAGATCAGTATGGTGGTTCCTCAGGAAAATGGGAATTAGTTTACCACAGGACCCGGCAATCCGTCTCTTAGGCATATACCCAAAGGATTCACATCAATGCAACAAAGACATCTGTTCAACTATGTTCATAGCAGCACTATTTGTAATAGCAAGAACCTGGAAACAACCTAGATGCCCCTCAATTGAAGAATGGTTAATGAAGATGTGGCACATCTACACAATGGAATACTACTCTGCAGAAAAAAATAATGGTATCTTGAAATTTGCAGGCAAGTGGATGGCACTTGAAGAAACCATCCTGAATGAGGTAACCCAGTCACAAAAAGAGGAACACAGTATGTACTCACTCATATATGGATTTTAGAACTAGATCAAATGATCACCAGCCTATAATTCACATCACCAGAGGAACTAGGATACAAGGTGTACTCTAAGAGATTCATATAAAGTCCCAGGGACCGAATTGGGAAGGGACAAGCCCCCAGAGCTCAGGTGAAGTGGGGGAGGACAGCGAATGGAGAGAGAAGTAGGAGAAAATGAGGGGGAGGGTAGGAAGGCAAGTGTGACCAGGAGCCTGGTTAGGAATGGAAGATAGGAAAGAGAGAGAGAGAGAGAGACAGAGAGAGAAAGAACATAAAAGAGGGAGCCAATATTGATTTGAAGATAAAGTTGAACACAGAGAAAAGTCGAGAGACCTACAAGACTGCTCCCAACTAACAATCTCAGCTTCTGTGGAAAGGCTATCATAAATGCCCTTCCCGGAGAATGAGATCAACAACTAACTTCACCATGGAGCCTTCAACTAATGCCTGTTGAAAATAGGAGCAAACACCCATACATAAACACTGAGTGGAACTAGAACCCAGAAGCAGAAGGAGAGGACAAACCATGCGGCAGAAGCACATAGAGACAGCTTACCTGAACAAGGAGGAGCTAAGGGCCACTAGACTGATAGCTGGGAAGCCAGCAGAGAACTGCCCTGGCCCCCCCTGAATATGGGTCTCAGCCAGAAGGACTGAGCAGTCTGAGAGACCTCAGACAGTGGAGCCAGGATGTATCCCTGGTGCACAAAAGGACTTTGCAAACATATCCCCCATGGAGGGATAACTGCCTTATTCTAGAGACAGGAGAGAAGCCCTAGTCCCTACTTCACAAGACCTGTCACATCTACATGACCCCAACTGGATGGCATTCCCCTACAGATGGAATTGTGGTGCGGGGATGGGAGGGGAGGGTGTTTAGAGTGCATTGAGAGGGCAGAGAGGGTAAAAGGTAGGGAAGGGGGATGGAGGGCTTAAGGGGAGTGAGGGAGGCAGGGAGGAAGGGAGAGGAAACTGGTATCGACATGTAAAATAATAAATAAAAAAAATGCTTTGACTCCAATATTTAACTTGAAGAACAAGTTACTGGGGAAAAGGATTTCTATTTTTGTTTCCACAGAAAATGAAAAGATGTGGATTCCTTCCAGGCTAATGTGGTTTGATCACGCCAGACCACCTGAAACAGAGTACAAGCTGATCCTACATTCAAAACAGCTGGACAAAACAGCCCTACAGACTACAGCCAGGATTTCTGAATCTTCTTCGAATCCCCCATGACAGTGCCCCTTACCAGCAGGAAGTAGTTTGGAAAGAACAATGCCCAAATTCCCAAATATTATCTATAAATGTTTGTTTTCATTTAAATGGACTTTGTTATATAAAATAAATTTTAAAAATTGAAAAAAATAAAAATAAAAAGTAGATAACACTGAAAAAAAATGTGACTGCTGATGTTGGAATGGATGTGGAGCAAGGGGTACCTTTTTCCACTGCTGATGGAAGTGAAAACTTGTCCAGCCAATTTTGAAATTCAACATGGTGATTTCTTAGATAATTGATAACCAATCTTCCTATACCACCTATACCACTCTTAGGCATATATCCAAAGCATAGTCCATCATATCATAGTGACACTTGCTCAACTGCACCTTTTTTCATAGTGTTCAGAACATGGAAATAACCTAGATGCCCACCAATCAAAGAATGGATAAAGAACATGCGGTATTTTTCCACAATGGAGTATTACTCAGCATTTGAAATCAATCAATCCTGCCCCAAAATAGATGGAACTAGAAAGAAACATCCTGAGTGAGGTAATCGAGGCCCAGAAAAAGAAATATGATTTGTACTCACATATAAGTGTGTATGCACTTTAAAGGATAGCCATGGTACAATCAACAGATCCAGAGAAGCTAAATATCCAGGAGCTCATTTAAGGGTGCTTGTGTCTCCCTGGAAAGTAAATAAAATAGATTTTACAGCTTGACTAGTGGTGGCATTTCAGGGTGATATAGAAACCTAGTGCAATGGAATCTCCCAGGAATATACATGGGTGACCTTTGCTAAAAGTCATAGCAATAGGGTATATGGAGCCAGAACTGACCATCTGTAAACAAACAACACTTCCAACGAAGGAATTGACACACTAATCTAGCCACATAACCCTTGATATACAAATTGTTCTGCCTACAGTGTATGCTATGTTAAATGTGATAAAAAAAACTGGTGGGAATTGCCAACTCATGAATTGCCAAGTTTGTATCCCATGCCATGAGAAAGAGCTCACTCTGACATTGCCTGGAATGCCAGGACCCAGAAGCTTGATAATCCAGAGACCTAGTATAGAACCAATCACAACTGGCAAAAAATAAATAAGTAAGGTCAATGTAATCATTCCTGTTGATATTGTGATAAACTCACAGATTGGTGCCTAATCCAATTGTCATCTGAAAGTATTCCTGCAGCACTAATAAAAATAGATGCAGAGAACACCAGCTAAACATTATAGGGAGTTCTGAGAATCCTGTTCAAAAACACCACAAGGTAAACCACAAAATCAACTAAACTGAGCTAATAGGAGCTCATAGAGACAGAGCATACCAGCACTGTGCCTGCTCATGAGACTGACCTCTGGTTATGTTACATTTGTGCAATTTAGTAATCTTTTGGGAGTCTTAGCAGTAGTAGCAGAGGGTATCTGACATTTTCATGGCTTTTAGGACCATATTCCTCATATTGTGTTGTCTAGTTCAGCCTTAATAGGAGGGATTATGTCTAGTCTTATTGCCAATTGATATGCCATGCTTGGTTGACCTCCATGGGAATCTTGCCCTTTTCTGTATTCAAATGAAAAAATAGGAGAGGGTGGGGAGTGCAGAGTAGAACTGAGAGCAGGATCTGGGAGATGATTAAAGAGAAACTGAAGTCAAGATATAAAATAATGATGATGATGATAATGATGATAATAATGAAAAAAATAAAGGTTGTTTAGTGTATGAATTGCTTACTGAAGAGTAAGAGGATCTGAGTTAGATATCCAGTACCCAAATAAAAACCCAAACATTGCAACACATACTTTTAATCCTCATGCCATGGGAAGGGGGCAGAAAAGGATGCCTGGGACTCACTGAAAAGAAAGTCTTGACTGGAAGTTTTCATCCTGTGAGTTATGACTCATTTGACAAACATTTACCTCCAAAAATATTTACAATATGATTGATAACATGAGAAAATTTACAATTTCAAAGGAGCAGTAAAAATAATTTTATGTCTGGAGATCACCCCAATGTGAGGAACTGTAGTAAATAGATACAGTATTAGGAACTTTGAAAATTACTGGTGTAGACTCTTGAGCTTCAAGTACAGTGAGATCTCACATATATACTCTCTTTCTCTTTCTGGCAGGATTTCTCTGTGTACTGCTGGTTGATCTGAAATTGTCTCTGCAGATCAGTGTGCCCTCAAACTCACAGAAATCTGCCTGCCTCTGCCTCAAGAGTCCAGGTATTAAGAACATATGTCACCAATGCCCTGCAACCATACACTCTTAAAATAGTTTCTAATGTCTTAGAGCTAATGCTACACTTATTTTAAAGAAAATAAACACTTTGACCTTCAGATGAAGTTTAAGAATGTAGCATGCTTCAGTTTTCTCTTCAAACCAATAATGGCTCCCTATTTTATGTTCTCTCTCTCTCTCTTCTATCTCTCTCTCTCTCTCTCTCTCTCTCTCTCTCTCTCTCTCTTCTGCCTTCTATTCCCACCCTGACTCAATCTTCCTAGTTGCACGTGCTTTCCTCTTCTCCCCTTCTTTTTCTCCTAGTTCTCTCTCTCCATTCACTGCCCCCTACTTACCATGTGCTCTGGGGGACTTATCCCTTCCCCCTTTTGTGGGGGACCTTAAATGAATCTCTTAGAATACACCTTGTATCAACAAGACTGACTCCAACTAACAATTTGAACAACCGTTGAAAGGCTTCCATAAATGCACCGCCCTGATAGTGAGATCCACAACTAACTTATCCACCATCATGGTGCCCTCATCTAGTACCTGTTGGAAACAGAGGAAACAACCCATAACTAAACACTGAGTCGAACTAGAATCCAGATGCAGAGAGAGAGGACAAGAACAGTTTGCAGAAACACATAGAGACAGCTGACCTGAACAAGGAGGAGCTAATTGGCCCCCCAGATTGATAGCTGACAATACAGCATGGGAATGACACAGACCTTTTAATTAGTTTTTATTGGTCTTTGTATATCATGTTTATTTGTCAAAGCACCAACAATTTATTTCATGGATCCTTCGTATTCTCCTTTCTATTTTATTGATTTCAGCCCTCAATTTGATTATTTCCTACCTTCTACCCCTCTTTTGTGTTTTTGCCTCCATTCGTTCTTGAGCTTTCAGGTATGCTATTAATTTGCTGGTATAAGATCTCTACAATTTCTTTATGAGGTAACTTACTGTTATGGACTTTTCTCTTTACAACACTTTCCATGTGTCCCATAAGTGTGGGTATGGTGTGCTTTAGTTTCTTTTTCTGTTTCTTCCACTACCCAGCACTTATTCAGTAGAGAGCTGTTCATTTTCCTTGAGTTTTTAGTTTTTCCTTTTTCTGTTTTCCAAGTTTTTCTGTTAGAAATCTTGATTTAATCTGTGGTGGTCTGACAGCATATTAGAGGTCATTTTAATTTTAAGATATGTGCTGAGAATGACTTTGTGTCTCTTTACAAGGAAGATTTTCTAAAATTTGCTTGGAATAATATATAATTTGTGTTTGGATGAAATATTCTGTGGCTATGTATTAGGAATATTTGTCTCATAGTAACTGTTTGCTCAGGTATTTCTCTGTTAAGTTTTATCTGTGTAGCATGTCCATTGCTTAAAGTGGGGTTTTGACATCTCCCACTATCAATGTGTGAGCTTCAATGTATGAAGAACCCCAAAATCTCTGATGGCCATAAATACATTTCACATTACTGTCAGTATTATTTTTAAATATATTCATATATCAAATTTTGCTAATGTTTATTTCTGAGATGTAGAGCTATATTTCAATAGATGTTTCCAAATACTTTAAATGGTTATTTTACATTTATGATCATTTTACATTTTGTTCTCATCATTACAAAATATAATCAGTCTGAATACAATCTGTGGAACGTTATCCCCACAATAAATGAGTGAATACATACAAATATGAAATGTAGACTAAATATTTTATGTTTTGTAACATAAGATTCATCTTTCATAAGATAACATAATATTGACTTTATAGAATGAAGAAAGAATTAAACCAATGTAGTATTAACAGAAGTGGTAGGAATTTATTTATTCTAGTGCTTTATTAATTATAAATTATATGTGCATGAGTCATTTTGAACTGTATAAGAAATATGAGACACTGTATAAACAATTGTATTGTTAACTTCGTTAATTTCAGGCTACATCACATTGAAAAATAACACATTGTTTTGTAATGATTTACCTTCTATGTATATATTATGATTTATTTGCAAATATGTCTACTTCTTTTCACAACCATGTTAAGCTACAATAAAATAAGTCATGGTAGAATATGATTGCAATCTCAGCTTCTTCCCGAAAACAATGAAATAAACACAAATAGAAATCATTGTGTAAATCAGTAATACCACACATTATGAACAAATATTTCCTAGTATTATAATGTTTTGAAATTATACTCAACGTATTATTGACTTTTTTATTTGATTTTATGGAAGGAAGTGCTATTTGGGGCTTATACATACAGAGAAATGAGTCTATCACTATCATAACAGGAAACCATGACAGCAGACAGGTTTGGCAGCTACAGCAACAGGCTGAAAGCTCAAACCTTAAATCAAAAAATCAAAGGAGAGATAGCAAGTTCAAAATTGTGCAAGCATTTAAATGTTCAAAGCCCACTTCCAATGACTTTTTTTTTGAACAAAGCTATACCTGCTGAGCCTCCCCCAGACAACACAAAGTGAGAACCAAACATTCAAATACACAAGACTGTGGTGACTGTTTCTCATTTGAACATTACACCTATCTTATAAACACTGATTTAAAATATTCATATACTGTGGTGGTTTGAAAACAGATATTTCCAATAAGTCCATGTCATGTGAATACTTGGTCCCCATTTTGTGGCTGTTTGGAGAGGATTTGGAGGTGTAGCCTTAATGGAGTAAGAATGGCACTAGTGGAAATCATTTAGTTTTCAAAAGATTCATTTAGGGAGGGTTTTTTTCCCTATCTCCTACTTACAGTTCAATATGTTCCTGGCACCATTACTCTGATTGGCCATCATGGACACTAAACCCCTAGAACATAGAGCCTGAAATAGAACCTTTCTTTGGTAAGTTCCTTTGGCTATGGTGTTTTAGCACAGAAATACAAGAGAAAATAGTAGAGATTCTGATGCCAAGAAATAGACTATGACAGAATTAACCATTTTTAAGCAATGCAGAAAACTTTGGAACAGTGGATTAGAAAAGCTATTGAATCCTATAAATAGACCTTAATGGGCCATCTTAGTAAGATATTAGAGGACCATCATGTGGAAAGCCATGCTTACTATGGAAGCTTAGCTCAACAGGATTTTGGAAGGAATAATAATACCAACTACTCCAGAGACCATTCCTGTGATGTTCTAGTTAAAAGAAAAATGTGGCTGCATTCTGTCCTTGTCTTAAAATTTTCCTTACCGCTAATTTATGAAGCAGTGGACTAATTTATTTGTCAGTAAAGATTTCAATACAACCTCAGTACTAATTTGCCTCATGGTTATTAGTAATAACTTTTATATGCAGATCTACAAACTAGATACAAATGTAAGGTTCTGGTAGGAAAAAGAATCTGACAAGGTTAATATTACTGCTAACACTGAGGTTGGATGAGAGGCAGCTGCAACTGCTAAGGAGACTAGGGCCATTATGGAAGAGTCAAATCAGGCAAACCCCCACCTGATTAAACTTTCAACTAGTGAAAGGAAAAGGTTTCAGAACAATAACAAAATCCCTCAGGCAAATGTAACTCAAAATTCAATGGTCCAAGGTTCATCCCAAGGATTTTTGCTGAACTTACCTGTAGAGCCCTGATTGTTCTGGCTTTATAGTTAGGAAATACACAGAATAAAGGGGATATGGACTCTTCCTCCCTAATTGAGAACCTCTGGGGGCAGACAATTTGTATCAAACAAGTACCTAGCTGAAGGCCATGAGATACAGCACAAGAGTCCCTAAGATTACTTTATATGAAGGTATGGACATGAAGCCTTGTTTGTGTTGGAGATGTCAGAACAATGAGATATCTGTCAAGAAAAGTTGTATAGAAGGAGTGGAGCTAGCTTCATGGAGAGATGTTTCAGACAACAAAGTCACATGGGTGGACAGCAAAGCCAGAAGGACAGAGGCATCTCTGCCCTCTAGCATTAAACATGTAGCTGAAGGATTGCAATTTGGCCCTGCTGAGTTTTGTCCTTTCTAAGGTCCATAATAACTTTTTTATGTTTCTTAACTGTATTAGATTCCTCCCTTTGGAATAGTAATACATACACTTTTTTATTGTAAGCTAGAAGTATATAGTCTCTTTTGTTTGTTTGTTTTCTGGGGATTAAATTTAGGAAATTAGTTGAGTCTCAGAAAAGACTTTAAACTTGGATATTTAAACAGTCCTGAAATTGAAAGAATATTGAGGCTTTTGAATTTTGGCTAAATTAATTGTTCATTAAGATATGGCCATAAGAATATGGAGGATAGGAAACATTGTGTGGTGGATTAAATGAGATGTTCTCATAACTCTCAGATATTTAAATCCTTGATCTCCAGTTTATGGATGTTTGGGGAGATTGAGGTATCCAGCCTTTCAGGAAGAAGGATGTAACTATGAGTGGTCTTTACAGTTTCAGAAGTCTTGCACCATTTTGAATATATATTCTGATTCCTGTTTGTGATTTGAGATGTATACTTTCAGCTTCTGCTCCAGAAGCTTGCTACCTGTTTACCACCACCAGCTTTGAATATGTGTCTCTGGTATCCAAGAGAAAGGAGGTGGACCTCCCAAATACCATAATATTTATCTGTGGCTCCCTGTTAGATATGACAGTGATCTGGTCAAGGGAGTCTTGGCACTCTCAGTTATCCATGACCAGGCCTAGAAGATCAGCTGGAGTATGGTATGAATTTGATGTGCCCATGCCACGAGGTGCACAGGGGAAATCAATTACTCAATATTCCCCTTGATGACATTTTATACTTTTCTATTGTTGTGATAAAACCCTGTTACCAAGACAGCTTATAGGAGAAATAATTTCTTTGGGCCTTATGATTCCAAAGAGTTTTTGTGACCTACCTCTCCTCATAATTTTAAGGGGAACAACTTTACCTACATCATCATATCCTACCACTCAATTACATTTTCAGAGATATTCGTCTCATTCATTTTTGGTTGTGTCAACATTCCCTATATCCCTAATACGAAGAAAAATTTTAGCCAAAGTGGGAGCTTCTATTTGGTTTGTTCCCCCAATTTGTCTGGCCTCTGACTCATCAACATCTCTGCTTCTCTTCCTAGCCACCCAACCTACTGTTTTCAAAATGTCATTTCCTTTATCAGCCTTTTAGGTAGACCCTCAATTCTAGGACACCCAGAAACTTTCTGTGACTAGACACCATTTCCCCATTGTCACCTAGTTATAGGACACTATCCAGTACATTATACAAACTCAATATCCATTCTCACTCCAGAGCTTTAGGGGGACTTAAACCTATTATTTCTCAACTTCTGTGAAAATAGTCACTTTGTCCAACATCTTCTAGTTTTAATACCCCTATACTTGTAGTTCAGAAAGCTAATGGAATCTACTGCTTGGTTCAAGATATCCAGTTCATTTATTCTTCACTGGTCTCCCTATATCCCATGGTGCCTAACCCTTACAAACTTCCTTCTTCTGTCTCTTTAGGAACCTCCCATTTTTCAGTTCTGGATCTCAAGGAAAATTCTTCTCTATCCCTCTCAGCATTCAGTCTCAAAATATCTTTGCTTTCACCTGGACTGACCCCCTGACACTCACCTCTCCACACAGTTCACTGGGACTGTCTTACCCCAGGGTTTCATAGACTGTCCACACCTATTTGAACAGTCCCTATCTTCTGACTTAAACTCTTTGTCTCTCTGCAACTCTAAAATCATACATTATGTAGATAATATTTTAATTTGTAGGTTGTCCTTAGAAATTAGCGAAACTAGGACTTCTCTTCTAAATTTCTTGTGCATCATGGGTATAGAGTATCACCTTCCAAGGTACAGATGTCCAAACCACAGGTCACCTACTGGGGTCTAACCATTACTCCAACATATGAAACTATTACTTTAGAGAGAAACAACTAATCCAACCTTTTTCAGGCTCCTCTATTATAGAGATTTTATTTTTTCTAGGTATAGATGGCTACTTACATTCCTAGATCCTCTCTCTTTGTCTCCTTGCTCACCCCTTGTATGAGTAAGCTCTTGGCTCTCCATGTGAACCCCTCCTCAATCCCATTACTATAGTCTTTTAGAGGCTTTAGCAGGCTCTTCGTCAGACTCAAGTCTTTCATCACCCAGAGCGAACTCTTCCCTTCTACCTCCATGTAAGAGAAGAAGAATATATATGTTCTTTAGGTGCTAGGCCATCAGATGGGACCTTCCTTTGCAACTGTAGCATACATGTGAAAAACAAAACAAAACAAAAAAAACAAAAACATAAACAAAAAGAACCTATATTTTACCACTCAGAGTTTCAGAGATTGGCACATTCTATACATGCTTTAGCAGCTACTGAGATCCTTATTCATAAATCAAAGAAACTAATCTTTGGGTCATCTACCACTACTCCTTCCACAACCTGTTCCATCTCTTAACTTATTAAGAGTTATAGACTCCACCTCCTTCCTGAGTTCTTTCTCCCCAAGTGGCAGTAGTGGAAGGTGCCACAGTTACTTTTCAATTTTGCCCACCACTCAATATCTCAAATCTTCTCCCTCTACCTAATACTGGATATGTCCCCATATCATTCCTGCATTGAAACTGTAGAGGAATTATTACCCCATCCTTCACACATACAGGAGGACACATTGTCTCAGGCCACCTATACCTTGTACACAGATGGCAGATTTTTTTTTAAACATGAGGGAACCTATTAAAGCAGTCTATGCCATAGTGTCTGATATTAGGGTTGTTGAAGCACAGGAAATCCCTGGCCACACTACTAATCTGCAGACTGTACTAATAGCTATCACCTGTGCCTTCCAATTAGCAAAATATAATCCCAAAATGTTTACACCTACTCCAAATATGCTTTCCTTAACTTTCTGTCTCACACTGCTATCTACACTGAGATTGGGCTTCTTGCAACAAAAGAGGATCTATAACTAACTCCGGCCAAATAATGGCCATGCTAAAAGCCACCCATCTCCCCAAATCTATAGGAATTATTCACTGCAGATCTCATTAGACTGATAGTTTCATCATCTGTAAGGTAAGTAACTGACCCAAACAGGTGGCTAGAACTGTGGCCCTCCAAGTCTCAGACTCACCTCACCCAATGCAGGGATTCCACGCACTACAACAAACATCCTCGTAGTCACCAGCTGACATACTATCTTATCTACGCCAGCTCTTTTTCATTTTGTCAAGACTCACCCCCAGCCCACCCATGAGGACTTACAGTTCTTAAAACTATGACTGCATATTATAAAATCTGTCAAAAGTCAGACCCTAATTCCAAATATATAGCTTCCATTTTCCTACCCACCAGACCAAGGGATACCTCCTGGGGGGCTGACTGGCAATTTGATTTTATTCACATGCCTACAGTTAGATGGGTTAAGTATTTGATGGTTGTAGTAGTCATGTTCTCAGGCAGAGTGAACCTTTTTTCAACTACTATTAATAGAGCTCAGACAGTCTCTTCCCTCCTCTATGAGGTTATTCACCCATTTCAGAGTCTACTTCTCTCCAGTCTGGTAACAGCCCTGAAATTATCTCCCAGATTTCCAAAATGTTATCTAAAGTCTTCAACATCCCTTGGAATTTCATATCCCATACCATCCCCAGTCCTCAGGAAATAGAATGAACTAACCACTTCTTAAAAACATTATTGATAAAATGTCACAGGAACTTCACCTTGACTAGGTAAAACTCTTGCCTCTTGCTCTTTTCAGGCTCCAGACTTTCCCAAAGGCTCCCTTTCCATCTTTGCCTTCAAATAAACATATAGGGATTCTAACACAGGTCTCTCATTTAAACCCTCACCTATCCCTGTTCATGTGATTTACACCCCTACTTTACCACCTCTATTCTCCTTTGGAACTTTACTGACTATTCCCTGCATCAACCATGCGATAACCCCTGTCCATCTCCAATCTACATTGGGGACCTGATCCTTCTTACTTCCCCAGACCAATGCCTCTCACCCCTTCCCCTTCAATAGCAGGGCCCCTTTAAGGTAATTCTTCTTACTACCAGAGCTGCTATGCTTAAGGACCTTCCTCATTGGATTCACTTATCTTACCTCAAACTCTTTTCTCTCTCCACCTCAGAATAATCTCTCCTTATACACAGTGAATCAAACAGGGACCTGTTCCCGTAAGTTTCAGAGGACACTGAGAGATTAACTTCTTTGTCTCCAATTCTAGGAAAATGAGGTCTCACCCCTTAACCATACTGAAATCTACTGGATTGGAAATCCCACATGTTTTTCTTCCTGAACCCCCTTCTGTGTTCTCCATTTTCTCCTGTTTCATCAGTTTCCCCTGTGTCTCTAATAACATGTTCAAATTCCTAATTAACTACTCAGTTGTTGTTACAGGGACCACCATTTGCCACACAGCTAGAGGCACAAAAGACTATTATACATGGCCAAGAGGTAAAGAACAGTAACACTCCAGAGATAATCATAGCTCTCAGACTCAAAAGGGAGAATCACAAAACAGACTTTAGTATAACAAGTTTATTTTTGGCTGCCCTTTGCATCCAAATATCATAGCTTGTGTCATTTGAATGTTAGGGTGATTTGATGATGGAAAGGGAACAGGTACCTTAAGGTTTGTATCAGGGAGAAACTATAGAAAGTTTAATTGGTAATTCCTCTCTCTCTCTCTCTCTCTCTCTCTCTCTCTCTCTCTCTCTCTCTCTCTCTCTCTCTCTCTCTCTCTCTGTCTTGCTATGTGACAGACAATAACTTTAACTTAATAGTAACCAATAAATTTCTGATAAGCTATTATCCCAGCGCCAGAAGAGTATTAAACACTGTACTCCAACTCCATATCATCTTAGCCACAAGTTCAGGATGTGACATTCCATTTGTTGTTTCTTAATGTGTCTAAAAGTTATCTTTTTCATATATTTAAGACTTTAATTAAGTCTTAAGATATTTAATTCTTCTAAGCTCCAGAGAACTTAAACAGACCCACTCAATCAGGTAAAATTCAATCCAGAGAAGTATCAGTCAAATTTTCTCTGGTCCTGGGACCCCTTCTCTCATCTTAAGACTCCTCAGGAAACACCTTATCGTAGTAGGACCTCTTAAGAACCCTTCCTTCATCTCTGGACCTCTGGGGAAGCTACTCATCTTGGGACCATCCTCCCTCAATTACTAGGACCTAAGGAAAATTTTTCTGAGCTTCATCTTCTGCCTCACCAGCATCTTGTCAGATCCAAACTGTCAGGTCCAACTGGTGCTGTATGAGTTCACTGAGCTCAAAGCAACAGGAAAAGCAACCAGCCACCTTAGGAAATGCTCCCACAGTGATGGCTGATGCCCACCAAGTCTCTTAAAGCAGTTTTGAGAAATTCAATGTTCCCATTCCCACCCACCTGCTACCCTAAGCCCATCACTTTTTATAATCAACAAAAAATCAAAGTGCTATTATTTCCAACATGTTCAGAGTCCCACAGCTATGCATAAAGCCATCAGCATTCAGACAAAATGTCTAGTCATTCCAGGGCCTTATATAATCTATGGGCATGTGCAGTGTGGTCATGTAATCTATATACATATATGGCATGGCTCTGTAAGACCTCTTGCACACACATTGAGCAACCTTTATAAGTGGACAAGCCTACTCCACCTTCTTTTATCCACATGCCTGTCTGGTAAGCCTGAACACTCCCCCATTTCCCTTTTCACTCTCTATTACTAAAACTCTAAATTTGGGTTTTGTTGGATATCTTGTGCTCCATTCTTGTGCAAGGTAAATAACAGAAACTCTTGTAATATATGGTGAGAATCATTAAAAGTAGAAGTAAAGGAGTTCTGGAGAATTGTGATCATGTTGAAATGCTGGAACTTTTTCAAGCAACAGTGATCACCAGAAGGTCCATGTCAACTGAGAGTAGACATTGTGAGCACAAACTAATATTAGAAGGCAGTTTGATACCACATCAATTTAGTTACACTGATTATGACAACTTCAGAAATAGGAATTGGCCTGGGTATGTATTATTAGGAATGAGTTTCTTCCTGTAGACTGGACTTAAACTTCAATCTGAAAATACTTGGATTCCCTCATAGCAATATGCCACTATAGGAATAGTGATCCCTTAGGATAATGAGCAGCTTCCACAGCCCCTTCAAACGCTCTGAAAGTTAACCAACAAAGGGTAAGATCCCAACTCAGTTCTGGCTTGATGTCTCTACTTGTTACCCCCACACTGTTTGCTATCTTCAGTGATAGGTTCTTATCAACTACTTTTGATGTAAAAACAGATAAAATTGAAATTGTATCATTAGGAGGACATTAGGAGTCTCCCTGATCAATAAATCAGGATATATTCCACATTTAGGGTGAGGATTTTGTTAATAACTCATGTGTTTTAGGAGCAGCATCATTCAGCCATGCAAGAAAATCTTTTTTTCTGATTCATTTAAAAGGAATTTACATTTTTAATGGCTTTACATATTAGGAAGCTTCCGTAAAGCTTTTTCATAACCTTTTTTTTTTTTTGTGTTATCTCTCTCATCTGGTCCCTTTATTGCCCACACATACTCATATTACTCTATGATTAAGATTTTCTATGCCCAGAGTTTTTCTGTTATATTTTTACACTTTCTATGCTCAGTATTTTCCCTCTCTGCTTTTATATTAATTATAAAATTTCCTCCTTCCCTTAAATCACACCCATGTAACTTTTTATTTCCCTGGATTCTATAGGTACTCCAAGTTGAACACACAAATTTATACTTTTTAATCTATAATGCACAAAGGATATATAGACTTTAGGGTCCATTCCCAGAGGTATAATATTTGGGTCAGTTGGTAGTTCTATTTTTAACCTTTTTGAGGTGTCTCCATAGTGCTTTTCCCAGTAGTTGCATCAGTTAACATTTCCACCATAGAAAGGATTCATCTTTCCATCATTTTTTGTCATTTGATTTCTTGAAGATAGCAATTCTGATTTGAGTGATATGGACTATCAGATAAGTTTTAATTCGTGTTTCTCTGAAAATAAGAAATTTAATAAAGTTTATTTTTCAGAAAAAAAAAACAGTAGAGGTCACAACGAATTTAAAATATTTCAGATCAAAGTTGAATAAGACAAGGCACAAGAGAAAACAAAGTCCAGAAATATCACATTAATGACAGAATCCATATGCTTTTCAGAGTCATTCACTATGAAAGCCTTATGTTTGATGGGAGAAGGTGGTTGCATTGTACAACTCTCCACTTAGATGTAGTGATGTGGTAAGCATAATGATAGCTTCCAATATATACACACATTTTAAACCCCAGAACACAAGACTTAATGTGTCAAGAGTGATGGAATCTAGATTTTTGTCAAGTGGATAAATAAGCATTAAACTATAAAGATGATTTATTACCCAAGTAATATTAAAAAAAAAACAAGTATTTTCAGAGCACTTGTCTTGTTTTAGGTACTGTAAGAAATGTAGTGATTATTTAATTGTATAGAAAGTTGTACTCAGGTTAAAATAAAATGCTATACTATTTTATAGTAGGGATTTTAAATCTTTGGACCTTGGTGTCAAACAGCATTTTTGGAACTAATTTCTCACAGATAGATACCAAGAACCATTTCTGTAAAGAGCATATGAAATGATAACTATAAGAAGCATCAGTTATAATTGCATACCTATTTGATCCAAATATATATCCAGAGTGTTATGTTACCAAGTGCTGCTAGGAAATTATAACAGGAGGTAAAATAACAGAAATTTCATAAATTATAGATGGAAATGTAAAATAATTATTTCATAAAATGTATGGTTCATGTACATGGAGTAACTCCATGTTTATTGAGCCATGAATAGAAACTGAATTCTTATTTGCAGTAATTATGTTTCATAATTTTCAGAGCTAGACATTAAACAGAAAGATTTATACCTAAATTCCTTGTTTACAGTATTATTTGAAGTTTTTTGGTTTTGTTTTGTTAGACGCTAGTGTCTGACACATTGGCTCCTTTATTATGTCTTTCTCCCAGTTGATATATGTGAGTAGCAGAGTTCTTTACACTTCACATTTAAAATCAGATCCCCTTAGCAAAGCAGAACTATAACCTGCTACTGAATGTTATACAAACATGTAATGTAGAATAACCATACACATGTAAAAGAGAATATAATTATGTCTTAAAGCAAAGTAAATTCTCAGGTCTACTTGCTATCACAGCATCCTTTTCTCCTCTTAGCACTGATGTGATAATTATTTTATAAGACTTGTTGAAAAACCCAATTTGAATTCAGAAGAAATTTACATTACTTTTCTTCTAGCTCCAGAGTATAGTTCATAAATTGGAAATATTCATTTGTCAATGAAACTGTTTCCATTTTCAATTCTTCTATAATTTCCATTCTGAAAGTCATTTTCCAAATGTGATACCATGTCAGGCCTGGCAGTGTGCATCATCTGTCATGAACAAAACATTTTCAAACATAAAAAGCAAGTCCCTGGCACAAACAAAATTTTCCCAAATGGCAGGAGTCCCCATAAATGGCATCACTGAAATAATCAGGTTAATGCATGTCAATATGTATCACTATAGGATAATATTTTCCACCTGTTTTATTTCCCTAGCACTGACAAAAAAAATTACAGAAAAGCAATACAATCAGTGAAAGTCACTGTATTCCATTTATCCACATTGAACAAATTCTTAAGTTACAGAAAGTTTGTTAGACTTTTTCTGGGGTGTCAAATGGTTTGACAATGCTTTTAAAAAGTTAAAACATAAAACAAAATTAAATAAAATATAAAATTACCCTTTACTTTTTACAGTAACAACCTTTAGCATTTCAGTGAAAATGGTTTTTCTGTATCCTATATTTCCTCTCTGAGCATCATTAAAGCCATTTATGTAACATCAAGACAATTTC
The DNA here is from genome assembly GCF_943737965.1 of Phodopus roborovskii. Lineage (NCBI taxonomy): Eukaryota > Metazoa > Chordata > Mammalia > Rodentia > Cricetidae > Phodopus > Phodopus roborovskii. The sequence continues at coordinate 89,537 of NW_026126347.1, forward strand.
TAATGGGGGATTCTGATTTAGATATGCATACCTGTAGATGCTGGATCAATGTATACACATGAAAAATTTAAGTAATTTGTTTAAACTATATTAGAATCAGAATTTCTTCATTTTCTTGGGCACAATTCAGATCTTGAAAAATTAATTATTCTGTGAAAGGTCAGCATAAACATGAATTCTGGTATTATTCACAATCTCCATTATCTGCAAAGACAGAAATTGTTTCTTAAGGATTTCGGGTGAAGCCTTCATGATTATATGATCAAATCAATTGCTTGCTAGTTTTTGTCATTGAACTGAATCAAATTGTAGTTTATGCTGGAACCAAAGAATAGTTTCTAAACATATTATGTTTACCATTGTTAAAAATGTTGCAGATATTTTCTTAAATTTACAAATAAGTATGAACTTAATACATATATTGATCAGACAAAAAGATCTTTATGTTGTGAAATATTACATGTTAACTCATTAGAGGCGATATAATTTCTGAATATATTTTCCTCCTATTGTATTAAGTTGTTTTTTTGCTCTTGTTGAGCATTTCCTATGTGTCAAACTATTTATTTTGATTTCCTGTGCTTCTGGGGTCATATAAAATGGCAACTGATAATGTCAAATGGGTTTCCCTTATATATTCTAGTAGTATTTTATTTCCTGTTCCTACATTAAATTATTCAACTCTGTTTGCTACTATGTGAAGAAATTCCCTCATATTTGCTTTAGATATTAAAATCTTTATGTTGGTGATGAAATGACATTTTTTAAAGACTTTCTTGTGATCTATCATACATTTGGTTGAGTCATTTTTCTATTTTTAATCCTATATCTTCTTTAAAGTAATCATATGACTTATATAACTTTGTAATTGTTTTAACAGGGAATATTTTCCATTTCCTTGTAAAGTTCCTCTAATTGACTTTATTTCCATTATTTTCTATTCATATATGCATGTGTATGTGTGTATCTATATACATAGTATATCTGTATGTATTTAAGACTATGTATTTTATTCCATGAATTCATCCTTCTAAATTCCTCTTTGGTTGATTCTAAAGTTTAATATGAATTGTTATACTTTCCCCTTTTCATACTGTATATAAAGCAACTTATTTACCTTATCATTATTGAGATTATTGTTGTTGTGACTCATAATGGTCACACATTCTTTTTTTCTAATGGTATTGGATTACATCTATTGAATATCACCACAACAATAGGAACTATATTAAAAGTTCACAGTGTTAGGAAAATTGAGAACCACTACAAAAAGAGGAGAGGTTGGTAAACACATGCATAAAAGGAGTGTTCATCTTTCCCTTTCAAAACTCAAACTAAAATCATCAGGTATATCATCCGGGGCCTTTACTGGCTGGACAACCTTACTGCCCTCATCTTAAGAAATTTTAGTTTCTCCATCTTAATTAATATCTTCATGTTGAAACTCTTTTTTCTCCATTTATTGAAAATGCATATTATTGTAGGGGAGTGGTGGCACATGCCTTTATTACTAGCACTTGGCAGGCAGAGGTGGGTGTTTCTATGTGAGTTTGAGGCCAGGCTAGTATACAGAGTAAGTGCCAGGACAGGCTACAGAGAAAAGCCCTATCTCCAAAATAACTCTTTTACCCTCCCTCATCTGACTCCTTCTTCCCTTTTACCACTTCTAATTCTAGTATCCCTCCTCATACTCTCAATCTATAATTATTTATTTTAGTGACAGTTTATTTATCCATTCATATCCTGGGAGACATCTAGATTTTTTTCACCAGTTTCTAGATATTATAAATACAGAATGATTGAGCAAGAGTCTCTGTTTCAAAGTGAAGTGTCCTTTCTTTATATACCCAAGAGTGATATTAAGGTAGAACAATGTCCTCATTCCAAAGGAACTGTTATTTCCATAGTGGCTATATATAAGTTTTCTGTCACAGTGTATAGGGATGAGTGTTCCTCTTAGTATGTATCCTTACCAGTGTGAACTGTCACTTCTAGTATTTATCTTAGCCATTCTGACATGTTTAAGATGAAATATCAAAGTAATTTGCATTTTACTGACAGGGGAAAGATGAAACTCAAATTAGTTTTGATTTGCATTTCCCTGATGACAAAGGATTTTGAAAATTCTCCATTCATATATGAACCTCATTTTTTTTAAAAACATGGATTTACTTTCTTTATTTTTTTCTTCTTTTATTTAAATTTCAAACAAGCTTTTACATGTCAGTCCAAGTTCCCTCATACTTCCATACTCCCATATCACCCCCACAAAACCACCCCATCCCATTTCTGCTCCCAAGGGAATGTGAGGGCTTACATGAAGAGTCTTCAAATTCTGTCATATAATTTTTGATAGGGACTAGGCTCTGCCCATATGTCTAGGCTGAGAAAGTATCCCTACATGTGGGATGGGCTCCCAAAGTCCATTCAAATACTAGGGATAAATACTTATCCATTACTAGAGGCCCCATAGACTATCCAGTCCTCCTAACTAACATCCATATTCAGGGGCTCTGGGTCAGTCCTATGTTGGTTTCTTAGCTATCAGACTTGGGTGCACGAACTTCCTCTAGTTTAGGTCAGCTGATTCTGTGGGATTTTCCAACCTGGTCTTGGACACTGCTCATCACTCCTCCCTCTCTGTATCTGAATTTCAAGAGTTTGGCTAGGGTTTAGCTGTGGTTGTCTGCTGCTTCCTTCAGCTACAAGAAGAAGGGTCATGCTTGTCTTTTTTGTGATTGGTTACCTCATTTATGGTGGATGGGTTCCATCCATTTTCCTGCGATTTTCAGGATTCCATTATGTTTTTCTGCTTAGTAGTACTCCATTGTGTAAAGGTACCACATTTTATCCATCCATACTTCAGTTGAGGGGTATTGAGGTTGCTTGCAGGTTCTGACTATATTGTTGCTAGGAATATACTTGAACAGATATCTTTGAATGAACGTAAACCTTTTGGTATATGCCTAAGAGTGGAATTACTGGATCTGAGGTTGACTAATTCCTATTTCCTAAGGAACTGCTAAACTGATTTCCAAAGTGTCTGTATGAGGTTGCGCTCCCACCAGCAGTGGAGGAGTATGCCCCTTTCTCCACATCCTCTCGAGCATAAAGTGGCTTTGGTGTATTTTATTTTAGCCATTCTGACAAGAGAAAGATGGTATCTCAGAGTTGTTTGTATTTGCATTTCCCTGTTGGTTAAGGATGTTGAGCACTCCCCTAAGTGTCTTTCAGCCATTTTAGATTCCTCCATTGAGAATTCTTTATTTATTTCTGTACTCCACTTTTTAATTGGATTATTTTGAGTTTTGAGTCCTGGCTTATTGAGTTCTTTGTGTATCTTGGAAATCAGCCCTCTGTCAAATAGGGGGTTGGTGAATATCTTTTTCCATTCTGTGGGCTGTTGCTTTGTCTTGTCACCTATGCCCTTTGCCTTACAGAAGCGTTGCAGTTTCAGGAGGTCCCATTTATTAACTTATGATATCAGTGTCTGTGCTACTGGTGTTATGTTCAGGATACAGTCTCCAGTATCAATTCATGCAAGGGTATCTTCCACTTACCATTCTAAGAGGTTCAGTGTGGCTGGGTTTATGTTGAAGTCTTTGATCCATTTGAACTTAAGTTTTCCACATGACAGTAGATAGGGAGATAGGTAAGGGTCTATTTGCAGTCTTCTACACACCTGTATCCAATTATACTAGCACCATTTGTTTAAGATGTTTTCTTTTTCCCATTGTATAAATTCAGCTTCTTTGTCAACAATCAGGTGTTTGTAGGTGTGTGGCATAATATCAGGGTTTTCTATTTGATTCCATTGGTTTAGCTGTCTATTTTTGTGCAAAAATTAAGCCATTGTCAGTCTAGATTCTGAAAAGCTTTTGACAATATCCAACACTGCTTCATGATAGAGGTCCTTCAGAGGCCAGGGATAGCAGGAACATACCAAAACATAATAAAAACAATATACAACAAACCAACAGCCAACATCAAACTAAATGGAGAGAAACTCAATGTGTTTCCTCTAAATTCAGGAGCAAGACAAGGCTGCCAAATATGTCCATATCTCTTCAATATCATATTTGAAATATTAGCTAGAACAAGAAGAAAACCAAAGGAGATCAATGGAATACAAATTTGATAGGAAGAAGTCAAACTTTCACTATTTGCAGATGATATGATAGTTTATATAAGTGACACAAAAATCTCTACAACAGAATTCCCATAGGTGATAAACACCTTCACCAAAGTGGCAGGATACAAGATTAACTCAAAAAATCAGTACTCCTATTACATACAGATGATAAAGTGGCTGAGAAAGAAATCAGAGAAACATCAACCCTTAAAATATCCACAAACTACATAAAATATCTTGGAGTAACACTTACCAAACAACTGTAAAACCAGCTTCAGCCCTGAGGAAAGCAAGAGCTGCTTTTCTTCTGAGCAGCACAGTAGAGCTGGCCCTGCAGATGTATAATAAGAACTTTGAGTCTTTAATGAAAGAAATTAAAGAATATAACAGAAAATGGAAAGATTTCCCATGCTCTTGGATAGGTAGGATAAACATAGTAAAAATGGCAATCTAGCAAAAGCAATCTACAGATTCAATGTAATTCCCATCAACATACCTGCAGAATTCTTCACAGACCTTGAAAGAACAATCCGTAATTTTATATGGAAACAAAAAAGACACAGGATAACCAAAACAATGCTCTACAATACAGGAACTTCCAGGGGCATTACCACCCCTGACTTCAAACTCTGTTTATAGTGCTATAGTCCTGAAATGTGCCTCATTTTTAATGAGTATATTTGCTTGCTTTATATTCATTTTGAGTTACTGATATTCTTTTGATATTAGCCCTCTACAGGACATATAGTTTGAGAAAATATGACAGCATTCTGAAATTTTCTGATGTTTCCAAATGACTGTGTCCTGTGGTATGTACAAAAAATTTTCAATTTCATGAGTTATAACTTATTAATTTTTTATCTTAGTGCCATGTTTATAGTTTTCTATTCAGAAAGTATTTTTCTATGCTAGTGAGTGCAAGGCTATTTCCCAATTTATTTCCTATAAGTTTCAATGGATTTGGTATTATGTTGATATATTTAATCTATGTGGGGTTTAGTGATGTGCAGGGTAATAAGTATGGATCTATTTGTGTTCTTCTACATGCATCCATCCAGTTTAAATAGCACCATTTCTTGAATATTTTGTCTTATTTTCAATGTGTTTTTTGGCGTCTTTATTCAAAATCAAGTGTGAAAGGTTGTGTGAATCATCACTTTGATTCCATTGATCAAAGTGTTGTTAGTTTTAGCACTATATGAAGCTAAAAAGTCTCTCTTCCTGATCCATGAAGAATTATTTTGGAATTTACTGTAGATTGCTTGGAATATGTAGATTTCCTTCAGAGGAAATGTCACCATTAGAATGAGAGGTCTTTTCATCTTCTGATATTGTTTTCATTTTTTTCTTCAGTATATAAAAGTATTATCATACAACTCTTTAATTTGCTTGGTTATATTTACCCCAAAACATATAGAAGCCTTACAGTATATAGGAATGACACTTATTTTCTGAATTAACTTTGTATCCAGCAACTGAAAGTGTTTATCTGATGTAAGAATTTCCTAGTGGAACTTTCCAGGTCAATTATGTATGCTATCATATTTACAAATAAAGACACATTGATTTTTTTCCTTTCAAATCTGTATCCCCTTTATAAGTTTTTGTTGTCTGATTATTGTAGGTAAGACTAGATATACCACTCTCTCACCCTTAGGGGAAGCTCACCTGAGCCTCCACCTGCAGTGCCAGCTCTACTGTGCTGCTCAGAGGAAAAGCAGCTCTTCCTCAGTGCTGAAGCTGGTAAGTGGAGGGTCAGTTTCCTCATCTGTCACAGACAATGAGGGGCAAGGGGTAAGATGGGCATCTATCCTCCACTCACCTCTGCTGGATGATCTTTTGTATGTGTTCTTGCAATTTGATTGCATATGTTTTATTGAGAATTTATGCACCTATGTTCATTAGGAAAATTGTTATTTAATTCTGTCTTTGGTGGCTCATTATTGTTGTGGGGTATTAGGGTGATTATGGCCTTGAAAAATAAATTGTTCATTGATCTAATTCTATTTTCTGGAATAAGATGAACAGCATTGGCATTAACACTTCTTTGTTATTTTGGTAGAATTCTGTATTAAAAATAATCTGGTCATGGGCTTGTTTTGAGTTGGAAACTTTCAATTTCTATTTCATTAAAGTTATAGGTCTCTTTTATTTGCTTATTTGATCATGATTTAAATTTGGTAGGTGGAATGTATCAATACATTTTTCAATATCTTTTAGACTTTCCAAATTGGTTGAATGAAGTTTTTTTTTTTTTTAAATATGTCCTAGTGAATCTTGGTGTCTGTTATTATGTCCGACTTTCCATCTCTAATTTGATTAATTTGGATATAGTTTCTTACATTTTAGTTAATTTACATAAGAGTTTGTTAATCATATTTATTTTCTCAAAGAATCAACATTTTATTTCATTGAATATTTGTATTATTTTTGTCTAATCATTGGTTTCTTCTTTGGTTTTGATTATTTCTTGCTATCTACACCTTTTGGTGTTGTTATATTTTGTTCTAGAGCATAAGGTATGATGTTAAGTTACTAGCATGAGAATTTTCCAATTTTTATGTGGGTACTTAGTGCTAGGAACTTGTCTTTTAGAATCACTTCAATTTGTCACATAAATTTGTGTATGAAGTATATTCATTTTAATTCAGTTATAGAAAGGGTTTAATTTATTTCTTGATTTCTATTTTGACTTTTTAAATTTAGTAGTTGATTTTTCAGTTTCCATGTGTTAACAAGGTAAGTTTTCTGGTGTTTTTGTTAATATTGGTAACCAGATTTAATCAGTAGCAGTCAAATAGTATAATGAGGTGATTTGTCAATTTTCTTGTAACTGTTTAGTTTAGTTTTGCTTTGTGTACATGTATGTGGACAATATTGCAGAAAGTACTGTTTCGTTCTGAGAAGAAGATATTCTGTTTTTGTGTTTGTTTCTAGGAGATGTCTCATATAGATAATTAGATTTCTTTGGTTTATAATATCAGTTAGTTACAGCATTACTATGTTCAGGTTTTGTCTGGATTACATGTCTACTGGTGAGAGTGAGGTATTGAAGTTTCCTTTTAGCAGTGTAAGGGTAAATACGTGATTTAAGTTGTGGTGGAATTTCTCTTGCACACTTAGGTATTCTTGTCTTTGCTCCATAGATATTATGAATTACAATGACTTCTTGTTAGATTTTTTTTTAAAACTAGAGGCATATATAGTACCTTTCTATATCTTTTTGATTCGCTTTTGTTGGAGGCATATTTTACTGTATATTAAAATGTCTATATCTTGCTTGTTATTTTCATTTTCATAGCGTATATTTACTTAACCTGAAGTGATGTATATTCCTGATGTTAAGGTGTGGTTTCTGGCTGTAGCAGAAAGATGGTTTCTGTTTTTTACATATAATCTGTTACTCTGTCTTTTCATTGGGGAATTGAGATGACTAATATTAAGAAATATCAATTAGCAGTTTTGGGGCTTACTTTATTTAGGGGTCACTTCACATCAGGGTAAAGGGAGCAGAAGCAGTGAACAGGGTTAGGCTAACTGTGAGCATGATGGAAAGAACTTCTGGGAATCTGCTTCAGAGAGTCAGCTCATTTTTTGTTCCAGAGGTAGGGTATATATGTGTTTTTAGGGTTTTGGACTGGAAACGCTGATTGTTCATAACATAGTACCTAATTATATGAGCAGGAGAAAAGAACAGGAATTGTTTGTTGAATGATAGGGCAATTTCAGGGATTTATGTTCAGAATCATCCTCCAAATAAGGTCAAGCATCTGAGCTAAGAGTCACTGAATAAATAAGGTTAGGCAGATAAGGACAGTACCAGTGAGAAAGGGAGTCTTCCATCTTTTCCTAACTCATTGTGCTATCCAGAGAAGTTTAAATGTAGAGATCTCCAACAAGGTGTGTTTATAGATTCCTGTTATTTTGTTGTCGTGGTGTGTGTGTGTGTGTGTGTCTGTGTCTGTGTCTGTGTGTGTTCTCTCTTTGTTCTCTATGTTTACTTGGATGTAGTGAGCCTATATTTATTTGATTTTTTTCTAGTGCCTTCTATAGGGCTGTGTTTGTGGGTAGATATAGCTTAAATTTGTTTTTGTCATGAAAGATCTTGTTTTCTCCATGTATTTTCACTGTAAGTTTTAGTCAGTAGAGTAGTCTAGGCTGACATCTGTGATTTCTGAGAGTCTATAGAACATCTCTGTATGCCATTCTATATTTTAAACTCCCCATTAAGAAGCCAGATCTTACTTTATATAGTTTATATAGTTCTTGGTCTTTTCTCCTTATAGCTTATAATACTGTTTTTTTTTTTTTTTTTTTTTTTTGCTCTGTAAATGTAGTCTTTTGATTGTTATGTGTCAAGGACAATTTCTCCTTGTCTCAATCTATTTGAATTTATGTATGCTTCTTGTACGTTGATAGGCATCTCTTCTTTCAGTTAGGCAAATTTTCTTCTACAATTTTGTTAAAAATACTTTCTGTGCCTTTAAACCACGAGTTTCTTTTGTTTCCTCTACTGCTAGTTTTCTAAATTTTGGTCTTTTCATAGTGTCTTGTGTTTTCAGAATGATTTATGTCATTATTTTTCTTTATTGATTTAACATTTTTCTTTGACACAGGTATAATGTGTCTTCTGGGTCTGATACTCTTCCTCATACATCTCATGGTTTGTTGGTGAGGCTTGCCTCTGAAGTTTCTATTCATATTCCTAAGTCCTTCATGTCTAAATTTCACACAATCTGTTTTGCCTATTAATTCTGTTTCTACTTTCAGATGTTAGATAATTTTATTCATTTCCTTCCAATATTTTTTAGAGTTTTCATAGATTTCTCAAGGTTTTTTTTTTCATTTATTCTTTAAAGACTCACAAAGCTTCTCTGTTGATATTTCTCTGCTGATAGGTGCTTAAGCCAGTAATCTGTAAGTATAGAAGAATATTATTAGGAGTCATTTAATCACTACGAACATTTTATTTTTAATGCAGTATTATTTGGATTTACTCTATGTCCCTAGGCTACCTACAGTCTGTTTTTGGTAACCTTAGCAATGTTGGGTATAGGTTCTATATTGTATAGTGTGCCTTAAGTTAAATTATTTATTGATTATTACTCTCACAAGCTGTGTTTCCCCACAGCAGTAGAATATCTTATAAGCAGTACTTCATTGTAGCCAAAGGATTTATGACTGGCTTGGTGTTTGTGTTTCTCTTTTGACAGCATGCAAAATATATGTTCCTGTAACAAAGACTCTGGAACATAAGTGTGAAGGCTCTATGTTGGCACAACTTGGCATCTTTATTTATACTGAGCTGTGTCAGTTTTTGGATAGTAACCTTTAATTTCAGCAATATCCTTGGTTGTTCAGGGAAATTGTTACTGCATTTTTTTTTGTTTTTGTTTTTTTGTTTGTTTGTTTGGTTTGGTTTGGTTTTTGATAAAAAGAAAAACCTTAAAGTTGTGTGAGTAGGGAGGGAGGGATTGTCTGGAAGGACTCAGTAAAAAGTATGATCAAAATATATTTCAACATTTAAAATTATTTTAAATAATAAAAAATATAAAGATCTGGGCAATATGTCTCATGAGGTCCTTTTGTTAAATAACTCAATCAGAACTCAATTACAGTAGTGGAAGCTTCATTTGGCAACAAGAGCTATCCTGCTAGGACTCTCTCTTTCCATTTTTGGGTGATGTCATTTAGGTCACCTTCATATATGTATGTAGATTTATGAAGTTTTTAGTTTATTATGTTTCTACACTACCCTTCAAATTCTCCTTAATTTTAGCTGTCTTTCCAGGTATTCCCCCCATATTCCCCTCACACTTCCTTTCCCTATTTTTTCCTCACTGTAGCCCCCTTTCCTAACTCTAACTGACTGTGCATTTTATTGGCATCTAGTCACTTGGGCTTGAAATAATATAATTCCAGATTCTGAAATCTGGTCTTATCTTTATTGGATGACTATTTTGTTTCTTTGTTTCTGTTTCTCTGTCTGGTTCTGAGCAGTTTGGTGGCTGTGTTTTTTCTGATAGGGAATTCTTTTTTATTCTGCCAGGTATTGTCAGTTGTGTTTCTGGGTAAGACGTGATTCTAATTAATAGGGGCTCATAGTGGGTATATTGGTCTGAGGAGGGCCACAGAAAGGAGGAAAGCAGAGTGTTCCACCAGAATTGGCTTAGGATCCTGAGTATGAAGACAGAGAATGATAAGAGTCCACAAAATGTAGTCTGCTACAAACCTTGGGATGATATTGGGGTATTAGATATGGAGGAGAAGAGGGAGAGGTAAAGATCTGAAACTCACCTACCTCTTTTGCTTATTCTTTGCTTGTTGGTTTTCTGACAGGCTTTGTTGGTGGTCCCCAGGAAATCAATCATGGTTTGTGGGCTGCAGTAACAGGATGGATGGAGAGGACGTTTGCAGGAGATTATGTGCATGATCTGTTGGATATGAAGGTGTAGGTGAGGATTGAGGTGATCTAAAGGATTGATAGAGAAAGTAGATGATTGATTTGGAGGAGAGGTGAAAGTAGTGAAGATCCTGGCTGGAATTGCCTGTGAATTCCTAAGGAATGCCTGATGGAATCAGTGCTTGGGTAAAGACGAGTGCAGTAAAGGAAGAATAGAAAGCAAGACGTGCTATTCTGCTGGAGATCTGGTAAAGAAGAATGGAAGGTTGAAGCAGATTATTTGCTATACAGTTGAGGGTGAGTCTTAGAAGAATGGAAGGTTGAAGCAGATTATTTGCTATACAGTTGAGGGTGAGTCTTTGGTATTTGATTTGGATAAGAGAAGTGAGATGTGAAAATCTGTAGTTAGCCTACTTGCTTCCTAAGTAGGGAAGTCTGCGGGTTTCTAGAGAATGTCTGTTGGAGCTTGAGATAATGGGATGGAAAGAAGAAAGGAAGGGTGTAGTAGAAGATCTGTGTGATACACTAGAGATGAGGGTAGAGAGGGTAGATAGTTTGCAACAGAGCTGGGGATGAAACCCACAAAGTGAAGATCTGCAATTAGCCAATCTTCTTCTCTCTCCCAAAATTCTTGAATACTATTTTCTTCTAGAAATTGCCTATATCATTTGTAATTTTGAAATTGACATAATTTACTTTTAAATTATTATTGGGAATTAAACGGGAGTAACTATCACATTGCCTTGTTCTTCTCGATATATTAACAGTGTAGTGCACTGTTTCTTTTTTATCTATACTTTTGGTCATGCATCCCTGTATAATTCACCTGTATTTATGTCCTTGCTGTCTAAGCCTCTGGAATGCTTGGAAAACAAACATGTACCACAATGATCAAATTCTACTTTAATAAGTATACTTACTTGTTGAAAACTTTAGTTAATGGAATCATTTCACTACTCCCTAATTCCTTCATAAGTAATTTTTTGTTTTTCTCATAAATTATTTTATTTCCTGATTCTTAGTTTAAAACCCAGTGTGCTAAAAATTTCCTGCATTTAATTTCTTGCCATATTTGATTTCATGTGTTTGAATATTTGAATAGAAGTTTTTAAGTTTTAATTATTACAGTTAAGCTGTATTTGAGTTTGTTGATTTGGCTGTATATCATTTTATCCTAAACTAACAGTATTTAATCATTGCTGCAATGACTCACCTTTTTATCAACTTAACATCATCTGGTTTCAACTAAAATCTAAATTACTAGGCACTCCTCTAAAGGATTTTCATTGATCAGTTTATTTGAAGCAGTAAATCTGGGTGATATTTTATGGTGACCACCCAGAAAAAGGATACTAAAGAAGGAAGTTTTCCTTTTTACTTGCTAGACTTCTCTCTTGTTGGCAAGCTCATCTATTCTCTGGCTGCACAATTTCTTCATCAGTGCTAGAATTAACTTCTTCAAAATTCTGATGTAGACAGAAAATCATCAGCCTGCCAGGAATCTTCTGTGATTCTACTGGCCAATTTAGAATGTTGATATATCCAGCCATGAGATGAACTTCTACCAGGTTTTAATGTCCCCATCATCAGAAATCTATTTAAGCAAATATAATAATTTAATATATTTAAATTATATATTTAATATTAATATTTAATATACTTAAATTATATAAATCATTAAGCAAATATAATAATTTACAATAATAAATAAAACTAATAAATAAATAAATAAATATTCATTTATTCATTTGTCTGTTCTCTTACTTTAAATCCTCCTGACAGATATACTTGATGTCCAGCTTTTGTTGCTAGTGATGAGACATTATAGCACAAAATGGTATTGAAAACTTAGCGCTAATCACAACTGACAGCCAAGTTCTTTTCGTCTTCTAAACCCTATTTAGGATTTAAAAATTCCACTTTTATTCCTGAACTTTAGAATTCTGTTAGATTATATCATTAATAGTGGTCACATTTGCATTCAGTATTTCATTCTTAAACCCTGAAGATATTTGTCATTATTCAAATACTAAAAGCCCGGTTGTCTCATGTATTGTTAATATTTCTGATTTTTGTTTGTTTGTTTGTTTATACATGACTTAGTTTTTACCTTGAGTAATATCTTTTGTTATATTCTTTAAGTTAAAGCTCATTTCACCACATCCATAATAGTGAGAAATATAAGTAATGATTTCGTCTATTGCTGAGACCTTTTCAGTGACCTTACTCAGTTAAAGCAGGAATTCTTATATAGCAGAAAAAAATTTTATTGTGAATCAGTACAAAGTAATGTTTAAGTTCATTTTAAAAGGGTTTATATATATATATATATATATATATATGTGTGTGTGTGTGTGTGTGTGTGTGTGTGTGTGTGTGTATGTGTGTGTTTTTAGGAACATACCAAACGACACTTAAAGGGTGATTTACATTCCCTAAACAAGACTGATGAAGAGATTCTCAAGATAGTTCCATTTAAATGTGTATTTTTAGGATAAATTTTGACAACATATTGTTTAAAGTATGTAGTGATTACAATTGTTCTATATATTTATTTTAATTTTATTAAATGAAGTTATGAAATAGTTTAAAAGATGGATCATTTGCACGGTTGAGATGATGATAAGGTTAAAACATGCTTCAAAAATATCAAAAAATCATTTTATATATGTCACAAAGAGACATGCTTTGCTTGCAATCATGGGTTATAAATGTCATTCTGAGATTATGAGAAAAGATATTATTGTCCTTCAATGGAGGGTTAGAGATTCCTCAAAAGGCATGTAAAGCCTTGGCAGAGGCACTCATTTCCCTTAATTTGTGCCCTTAACATTCCTGTTGTTCTATCTCACTTCAAGTATAAACTTTCTCAAGAAACATTACATATGACCTTACTATTTCCTTTTAACACATTAAACATCTTTTTTACTAAGATTATGATATGTCTGAATTAGGCAATGTGCCACTCAGCGTCCCTAACTCCATTATAATGTACACTATAAGAATTCAACAACTATTTTTGGAATAATCTAATAAATCAGTAAAATATAGACCTTACAAGTAATCAAAATCTGGACTGAAATTAATTAAATTAAAAAGCAGTAAAGAAATTAGTAATTTTAAATTTTTAACATGATTGACAAACCTTGAGCCAAATTAACATGAAGAGACAGTATATTCAAGTCAATAAAATTAGACAGGAAGCAGGAAATATTGGAGCAGACACTATAGGACTTTAGAAAATCATAAGAATATACTTTGAAAATCTAAGCTCTATGCTTACCATGCTTTTGTACGAATATTGGTATGATTACTAACACTGAAGGTATTTTGAAAATACATATTGGAATGACATGTTAGAAGTTTTCTATATTATGTAAAAGGAATTTAAATGGAGGTACTATTTAATGGAGAAGACAATGTCCCAATTCAACATCACATATTACCAAGCTTCTTCAACAAATGATGATGGCACAACTGGATGCTAGCATGCAGATGTCTGCAGATAGACACATGTCTATCACCATGCACAAAACTCAGGTTCAAATGGATCAAAGAACTCAACATAAATCCTGCCATGCTGAACCTCTTAGAAGAAAAAGTATGAAGTACCTTTGAAGAAATTGTTACAGTAGACCACTTCCTGAACATAATCCCAGTAGCACAGACACTAAGACCTAAAATTAATAAATGGGATCTCCTCAAACTGAGAAGCTTCTGCAAGGCAAAGGACACAGCTGACAAAATCAAATGGCTGCCCACAGACTGGGAAAAGATCTTAACCAATCCTACATCTAACAGAGGGCTGATCTCCAAAATATACATAGAACTCAAGAAACTATTCAACAAAACACACAATATCCCTATTTAATAAATGAGGTACAGAACTTAATAAAGAATTATCAATAGAGAAAACCAAAAAGACTGAAAGACACTTAAGAGAGTACTCAACCTCCTTAGCTATCAGGGAAATGCAAATCAAAATAACTTTGAGATACTATCTTACTCCTGTCATAATGGCAAAAATTAGAAACACCAATGACAGCTTATGCCGGAGAGGATGTGGAGAAAGGGGAACATTACTCCACCATTGGTGGAAGTGCAAACATGAACAGCCATTTTTCAGATCAGTATGGCAGTTCCTCAGCAAAATGGGAATCAGTCTAACACAGGAACCGGCAATTCCACTCTTAGGCATATACCCAAATGATCCACATCCATGTAACAAATGCATGTGTTCAACTATGTTTGTTGCAGGTTTATTTGTAATAGCAAGAACCTGGAAGCAACCTAGATGCCCCTGAATTGAAGAACAGATGAAGAAAATGTGGCACATTTACACAATGGAATACTACTCTGCAGGAATAAAGCAATGGAATCTTGAAATTCTCAGGCAAATGGATGGAACTTGAAGAATTCCTGAATGAGGTACCCAGTCACAAAAAGAGGAACATGGTATGTACTCACTCATATATGGACTTTAGACATAGAGCACAGGAAGATTCTTATAAGGTCCCTCATAGAAGGGGAAAGGAACAAGATCTGCTGAGCATATTTTGAAGGGGGGGGTCAGTGAGTGGAGAAAGTACTAGGAGAAATAGAACGGGAGGCGAGCAAAGCACATGGGTCTATGAAGATTGAGTTCTGGGAGGAACAGACAAGGAGAGAGAGAGAGAGAGAGAGAGAGAGAGAGAGAGAGAGAGAGAGAGAGAGAGAGAGAATAAAGAGGGAGCCATTATATGTTTGAAAAGAAAACTGACTCTGGAAAAATGTCCAGAGACCTACAAGACTTACCTCATCTACTAATTTGAGCAACAGTGAAAAGGGTTCATGAATGCCCTTCACTGATATTGAGATTAACATCTAATTTATGCATCATCACACAACTTTTATCTAGCTGATGATGGAAACAGAAGCAGACATCCACAACAAAACTCTGAGCCCAACTACAATTTAGATGCAGAGAGGAAGACAAGAACAGGCAACAGAAACACAAAGAGACGGCTTACTTGAACAAGGAAGAGCTAATGGTCCCTCAGACTGATAGCTGGGAATACAGCATGGGACTGACTCATACCCCTGATCATGGGTCTCAGCTAGAAGGCCTGACTAATCTAAGGGACCTCAGACAGTGGAACTAGAATATATTCCTAGTGCACAAAAGGACTTTGGGGGCACTTCCCACATGGAAGGATACTCCCTTAACATAGAGACAGGAGAGAAGTCCTAGTCCCTACTCCAAATGTCTTGACAGATTTAGATGACCCATCCTGGAGGGCATCACCCTACATGTGTAGTGGGGGGAGATGGGCGGGAGAGGGTGGTCTGGGGACATGGGTTGGTAGGAGAGAGGAGAAGAGGGAGGTAGGAAGAGGGAACTGAGATAGATAGGTAAAATAAAAATAAAAAAAATAAAAATAATTAAACAAAATTAAAAAAAATGAAATAAAACCTACCCATATTTCATCGTCATTGGCTATTTAGTTTAGGGATACTTCTTTGCACTTTGTTATTCATAAAATGAAATGTTTTAAACATATGCTGTTTCAAAATATTATAATGAATACATAATAAAATGTATTTTATACTATGTTTCACATTTTGATCCATATATATAACTTTTAATTAAAAAATTTTGTTTTACATATCAATCCCAGTTTCTTCACCCTCCTGTCCTCCCCTGTTCTCCCAGCAACACACATCCTAACTGATTTCTGATCCCCAGGGAGGGTGAGGCTTTTCATGGGGAGATTTCACAGTCTGTCATATCATTTGGAGTAGGGCCCAACGCCCCACCCCAAGTGTCTAGGCTGAGAGACTATGCCCCTATGTGGAATGGGGAGGGAGGAAGGGAGGGAGCGAGATGCAACTGGGTTCAATATGTAAAATAAAAATTTAAAAAATTTAAAAATTTAAAAAAAGGAAAAGGAAACATCAATCTTAGCCAGATACGAACCCTGTGACATACAGTAATTACCTTTCTAGAAAATATACTGGTTCAATATTGGCACAAATATAAACCATGCACTTTTAAAAATTATATTTAGAGCCACTCCATAAGACAGATCCATACCTGCCTCTGGATTTTTATTGTTATTGTGAATGAGTGGATGGATAAATGGATGAATGAATCAATGAATGAATTTTCCCAGCCTGACCACATTTCTCCCTCTATCCCTTCTCTCTTTTCAGTTCCCACTGCAAATTTTCCTATTGTCTCCACATCCACTTCTCCATTCTCTTCCAAAAAATGTAGACCCCTGAGGAAAAGCCAGGGAAAGCTCTCTTTCTGGTGAGAATTGGACAGGAGAGCATCAGCTAGAACTTGCTGGTGTTCATCTGTCTCGGTTGTAAGTTATTACTCCCTGAATAAACATCTATTCGGCCTATTTGTTTATCCTCATCCTTATTTAACCGCAATATCTGGTGTCAGAAGCAGGGAGTAGGATTTTCACGGGACCTGGGTTTCACCCAGGCTGCAGACACCACTCCCCTCCCCCACCATCCCCAAAGGGCAGGGTCCCTTGCCTAACCAGGTGAACTCCCCACAGCTTTGGGACATTTGCCTCTTCCTTACATCTCCTTTGCCGCCGCCACAGCGGGCCTGAGAAGGCACTCACTGCTTTCCATTTTTTGCCCATTTCCTCACTGCACTTCAGATAATTTTACAATGCAGGACTTTAGGAATTATTTTACTTCATATATAGAAGGGATTTTAGCAGAAGAAACTTATGACTGGACCAATATGTTCTTTTATTTTGTAACAGCAATGGGTTTCATCATTAACATGATATTCTTAAAGAAATGGTTTGAGATTACAGCAAACAATAAGGAACCTGTGCAAACCATAGGAGACTTAGTAGCAAGGATTCGAAATATTGAAAATGATAGAATTCAAAGCATAGAAAGCATAGAAAGAAAGGTTCAGAATATTGAAGATGGCATTGGAGAGCTGATAGGTAGAATACAAACCGTGGAACATAAAAATGACAAATAAGAATTTGTTCTATGTCTGATACCTCAATAACCATAACAGAAACAATGCAATGCTAGCAGAAACAGCTCGTTCCTGGTCAGAGGAAGCTACTAATACGTTTAAAAAATTGGAACATCAGATAGAAAGACAAGATGATAAAATCTGTTCCATGTCTGAGGATAATGGCAAGATAGCAGATAGAACATTGTTTCTGGAAGGCAGTTTAAATGCCATTCAGATAATATCTAAGGATGAGAAGATTAAAAACATGGAATCATTTGTAGTTGGAGAAAGTAAGAAAATGACTGATGCAATGAAGTCTCTAGAAAGTTATTTGATTCAAGAAGTTCAGACACTCAAAGAAACAATGGTGAATAGATTTCAGGCTTTAGAAGACCTTCAGTTTGATATATCAGAAGAAGAACTACCGGTAACAGAGCATGAAAAAGACTTAAAATGTTCCACACCATTTAGGGTCAGGGGAGCTTTCCTTGTATCTATTAATGAAAAACGAGCAATGAAAAAGCACCCAAAATATGTCATTGAATATCAGTGGGAAACATTATGTATGAAAGATTTAAAAGTTATAAAGGAAGCAGTAGTCTCTTATGGCATGCACTCACCATATGTGAAGAAATTAGTAGAATCATTGGCAAGGAATAACAAGATAACCACTAAGGATTATGATCAATTAATATCAGCTGTCCCTGAAAACTTCTCTCAATTAGAATGGAGGGCTTTATGGAGAGAGGAAGCAAAAGCTCTTGAACTTCAGGGCTTAAAGAAAGGTTATAAAGTTCCCCAAGATAAAAGTCTTGGTGAGGGTTTTATGCTGACCCAGAAACCCAAGCTGCCTATGATGAACATATCTTGTCTCTATGCAGTACAGCAGCTCTGAATGCTTGGGATAAGGTTCATGAATTAGGATAGAGGATAGATCCTATACCAAGATAATGCAAGGACCTAGAGAATGCTTTAGTGTCTTTCTAGAAAGATTATCGAGGGCAGTACAATTAGAGGTAGCAGACATAGATTCTAGGGGAATACTCATAGAATCTTTAGCTTATGAGAATGCAAATCCTCAATGCAAGCAGGTGCTTTTGACTTTCAAAATGTGATCAGCACCCTTGGATGAATGGGTCCTATATACAGGCAACATTGAGTATAATGACAATAAGACTGAAGCATGGGTAGGAGAAGCCATATGTAAAGGTCTGAGAAGAAATCAAGATAACAGAGTTGTTTACTCTGGTGACTTAGAAGCTTGGGTAGGAGAAGCCATCTCCAAAGGTTTGAAGAGATATCAACATGTCAGACGTTATAACTGTGGTAATATAGGACACATAAAAAGAAATTGTAGTCCAAGCTTCCCTAGAAATAACACTCCCAGGAATGAATCAAACAGAAGGCCTCAGCCTCCTGGGTTATGTAGAAGGTGTGGCAAAGGCAGACACTGGACAAATGAGTGCAGATCGACCAGAGACAAGCACGGAAACCCTTTACCATCGGGAAATTCCTTGGGGGGGGGGGCTCTCGAAGGACCCCACATCACAGGTGGTCCAAACATTCCCAGTCACAGTGGAAAACAATCTCCCAAAGGATAATTAGAAAATTCTGTGCCTATTATAAAAACTCATACCGCTATGGATGACAAACTAGTGACGGAAGTTGAATCAAACATGACAGAAGGAAATAAAAAAGGTATATTTTGGCAAACCTCTATTAATAGTCAAAGGCCTATATTGATATTTAAGATGAATAATAGTCTGTTTGATGGGTTACTTGCAAAAGGGGCAGATATAATTATCATATCTAATAAATCTTGGCCTCGAAGATGGCCCCTACATGAGGTAAATGTTCAATTATTAGGGATTATAACCCTGTCTCAGGTAAAACAGAACATGAGATGGATTGAATGTATAGGACCAGAAGGACAGATAGGAAGGTTGAGACCATATGTGGCTGATGTAGTGATAAATTTATGGGGTCGTGATCTATTACAGCAATGGAATACACAGATTAACATTCCTCCACTATTAGATAGGAACCTTAAACGACCTCATGATTGTGGAAAAAATACTATAAAGTACAATACAAGACAAATAAAAAATATCCTGGCTGTACAAAAACAGAATGCAATCCTGAACAGAGGAACCAAAGCCCTACCTTTAAAATGGCTAACAGAGGAACCTGTCTGGGTAGGACAATGGCCTATGACCTCTGAGAAGTTAGAAGCTTTAGAAAGCCTGGTTCAGGAACAGCTAAATGCTGGACATATCAAGGAATCAACCAGCCCGTGAAATTCTCCAGTATTTGTGATCAAAATGAAATCTGGTAAATGGAAAATGCTTACAAACCTGAGAGCCACCAATAGTTATCCAGCCAGTGGGCTCTCTACAGCCTGGAATGCCCTTGCCTTCTTTGATACCCAAAGAATGGCCTATTATAGTTATTGATTTAAAGGTTTGCTTCTTCATTATACCTTTACAAGAATAAGATAAAGAGAAATTTGCCTTCACGATACATAATTACAATAATTCTCAACCGGTGAAGAGATATCAATGGAAGGTTTTGCCACAGGGAATGCTAAATAGTCCCACCCTGTGCCAATATTTTGTACAAAACCTGCTAGAAATAATTCGTAAACAGTTTCCACAATCCATAATCTATCATTACATGGATGATATATTGTTAGCTGACTTTAAAGGAGAGATACTAGAAAAAAAATGTTTGAGAAAGAAAAGGAAGTTTTACCTCGCTGGGGATTACAATTTGCACCTGAAAACATATAAAAAAGACAATCTATCAACTACTTAGGATATAAAATATGTCTACAGAAAATTAGACCACAAAAAGTAAAGATCAGAAGAGATCCCTACCAGACACTTAATGATCTTCAAAACTTATTAGGACAGATTTCTCAACTGCAAACCATTATTAGAGTAGAACGGCATGATTTGCAAAACTTAAAAATGGCCCTAAAAGGAGATAAGGACTTGAATAGTCCACGAATACTATCAGCTGAAGCTGAGAAGGAATTAGAATGGGTTGAAAAGAGGATACTAGAAGCACATGTGGACCGTGTGGATCCAAACCTAGACTGTATTCTGGTTATATCACCATCTAGAGAATATACTTCAGAGATTTTGATACAGAGAGAAGATATCATATTAGAATGGATATTCCTACCACATAAACAGAATAAAAAACTAAAAACATATATAGAAAAGATCTTTGACTTGATTATGAAAGGTAAATTAAGACGTCCTCCGCTAACAGGAAGGGGCCCAGCAGAAAGTATAGTACCTTTAGCTAATGATGAAATTTCCTCCTTATAGAAACATAATGAATATTGGCAGAGAGCTTGTGGTAACTTTTTGGGAATGATTAGCAACAATTATCCCAAAACTGAGAGAATGAAATTCATAAAGAAAACGATTTAGATCCTTCCAGGCATTGTAAGAAAAACACCTATTTCTGAAGTTAATATATTCTACACTGATGCAAACAAATCAGGTAATGCAGGATATAAATCAGGAAAAATTAGCAAAGTGGTTCAAAGCCCTTACAATTCTGTACAAAAGGCAGAATTTTATGCCATTCTCATGGTACTTATGGATTTTACAGAACCCCTCAATATATTTACTGACTCTAAATACACAGAGAGAGTCATTTTACACACTGAGACTGCAGAATGTATTCCTGACAATACAGAATTAACTTCATTGTTTATACAGTTACAAGATACTATCAGAAAAAGGACTCATCCTTTATATATAACATACATCCGATCCCATATGTTTCTGCCAGGTCCTCTAGCACAAGGCAATGATGAAATTGATCATTTATCAACAGGAAGTGTGCTAGAAGCCTCAGAGTTTCATAAGTAACACCACGTGAACAGCAAAGGTTTGAAAAAGGATTTTTCTATCACTTGGGAACAAGCCAAGGAAATAGTAAGGAAATGTCCTACTTGCTCATTCTATAACCAAACTCCTTTACAACCAGGCAGTAACCCTAAAGGTATAAACAGTAATGAAATATGGCAAATGGATGTGTTTCATTTTGCAGAATTTGGAAAATTAAAATATGTACTTCACACTATAGATATATTTTCAGGGTTTCAATGGGACACTGCTCTGAGCGCTCAAAATACTGATTCTGTTATCACACACCTATTAGAGGTAATGGCCATTATGGGCATACCTGAGCAAATAAAACTGACAATGCTCCAGCATATGTCTCCAGCAAATTGAAGCAGTTTTTGAGTATTATAACATAAAGCACATAACTGGTGTACCACACAATCCTACAGGACAAGCAGTGGTTGAGAGATCCAATCGTACTTTAAAAGAAATGCTCCATAAACAGGCAGGAGGAACCACGACACCCAAACACAAATTACATAATGCTTTATTAACATTAAACTTTCTGAATGCTGATGAAAAAGGAGAAATAGCTGCAGAATGACACTGGACAATAGGAAAGATCTTCTGAACTAAATCAGCCAGTGTACTGCAAGGATATATTGACCTCAGAATGGAAAACATGATATGTGTTATGATGGGGTAGGGGTTTTGCATCATTTGTATCTACAGGAGAAGAAAAACTATGGATACTATATAAGTTAATCAAGATCCGAGTTGAACAAGAGAAACATCTTAATGAAGAGAAATGACAAGTCATCCATCAAATTAGGTTCCGTGAAATGTGCGAAGACCTGTCAAAGGTAGGGGAAGTGTTCTGTTCTTCTTCTTACAGGAAAACAGAGAAAACCTATCATCAAACTGCCAAAAGAAAATGAACATGTAGGTACCTATAGAAGAGAAGAAAGCTCTCCAGAAACAATCACTTAATAAAGCGGAATCTGATATACGATAAAAATATTTAATTCAAGTAAACTATTTCTATACAAAAATCTATTTTTCTCTACTATCTAGTATTCCTGAAGTCCCAATTCACGTAAACCAATGATGGCTTTGGAGTTGGATTTGGCTTTCCTTATCTAAATTCATGTATGATGTTAAAATTAAATTCATGGTTTCTGCCATAAATCAAGAAGCCAATTGGTGTAAGGCAGATGAAAACAAAATCTGGGGACTCATTTCTTCTATGCAATTTTCTCTCTGAAATCCTAATTTTCTCACATAAGTTTTAATGCTTATTGTTGTTTTCCCCTAATGTGTACCTTAAAACATGAAAACTTTACTTTAATATTGATGTTTAAGTTTTCCACAAGGAATAGTAACAATTCCTAACAGCAATCTTTGAACTCTCCGGAACGAAGAAGGGGCTCCACATCATTGTTGCCACTTGACTCAACCTGATGCATCTGGACTACAAACATAACCATAAAACTGGTTTGAGACTGTTTTGCTTGAGACAACTCATGACTGTCATGGTGCACCTTATTATTACACCCTGGCCAGAGTTTAAAATAGAACTACAGTCAAGCATTTTCTGCCACACAGTGACTGGCTACATATGTCACAGCAAGTTCTGTTGAGAAATTTGGTTGCTACAAATTTTCTTCCTCCAGGATCCATTGGAGCAATCATCATCCCATTTCAGCAGGAAGTAACCTTAAGATAACAACGCCCTCTTTCCCTACCCTTGAAATTTTGAGATAATAGTCATCTTATTTGGGTTGGTTTTAGTTATTTAGGGTTGGGTATGGAAGGTGATACTTACAGTAGGGTTTATCTTTTAGACAGGAGTAGGATATGGTTGGGAAAGATATGGTTTACATGGAATATAGGTAGATTAGCCTATTTTCTCGTGAATTTGAGTAAGAGTGAGATAGTATTTTACAGCTTATTTTGTTATATATTCTTATATGTGTTAAGCTATGTAAAATTAAGTTTATATTTTGTTATATTGTATGAAATCTTTCCACTTACAATATTTTATGGTCATTATTTTTACCATATTCTATGTATGTATACTTTTACATATGTTAGAGACATTTTGTATATTGATACAATTTTTGCACATTTATTCTTGTAATATTCTATGTATGTATACTTTTCTTGTATTCAAGACACTTTGTATATTGATACAATTTGGGATATTTATCATGTTGTCATTCATAGTTCTACCTCTTGTCTTGGCATTTCTACTCTACCTTTATTTTAGGGATTTATATGTATGTATATGTATATAGTTATATTGTTTAAGTATTTGTTCCTGCTTTACTCAGGGAAGTTTCAATCAGTTTTTTAGCCAAGTTCCTGAGTATTACAGATTATCTTCACTCATGTTTTCCTGTACCTATGTGATTAGTCAGATATAGATGCTTAATCTTCAATCACTTCATAGACATGCAGAACATGACATTCATATGTTTTAATATTAGTACTCTGTTGACATGAGACACTGTTGCTCCTGACAGCACTATGCACTTTCCCGAAAATATGTTGGACACTATTGTTGCTCCTGCTGGAGTTCATTCTCGCCTCAGCTAATGGCCTGTTGGGCAAAGAACTGCCCCCACTTTGACCACTGACAAATATAGAAGACTGCTGGACCTTGCCAAGTCAGGGTAAGATAGCCATTCTACCTCCCTGCTGTTATTGTGCTCTGTAAAGTTCTCTGGGCCTTAGCCAAACTGGGTGTACCAACGTTGCTGTGAGAACTAGGGTGACTGTCCAGGTGGCTTGCTGTTTATGTCCTTGCTGAACCTTTTGGATGTTGCCCGTCTTCACTTCCTGTCTTCCCTAGTATCATTATTTTCTTCTCAGGTCTTGATGAGCTTGAAGATTAAACTATCACAACTATTAGTCTCTTTCTACTTAGATTTATTAGGTACAAGACTTAGGTTTTCCAGCTTAGGACAACTCTATTGTAAACTCCATTATACCTTCATCCTAGGACTAGATATGTAGGTCATTTTGTTCCCGATTTTCCTTTTCTTAGAGCGCACTTGTTATTCACTGTTTTGTATATAGTTTTGTATCAAGCCTAAATCTTTTCTTTAGACTAAAAGGGGAATTATAAGGAGATATTTACTTTGTCTCCTTCTATGGCACTGACCATGCCCATTGGGTGGTGGAGCCATGGTCGGAAGTGACCCATGGAAAGAGGTCTGAGGAAGAGCAGGGGAAAGCTCTCTTGCTGGCAGGACTCGGACAGGAGAGCATCTGGTGGAACTTGCTGGTATTTATCTGTCTCGGTTGTAAGTTTTTTCTCCCTTAATAAACATCTATTTGGCCTATTTGTTTATCCTGATCCTTATTTAATCACAATAGACCCCCATGTTTATTAGCCATAAATGTCATAACAAGTTATAATAAGACTAAGTACCTTCTCAGATTTAGACAACTAAACAGGAGCAAAGTGTCCCAAAAACAGGACAACAGAATCAGAGACATCTTCCCTATACATGTTTAGGAGTCCCACAAGAACATCAAACTATACAATCATAGCATATTTGTAAAGGACCTAGGTCAGTCCCATGCAAGTCCTTTCATTAGTGGTTCAGTCTCTGGGAGCCCCTGTGAGCACAGGTTAGGTGATGCTGTGCATTTTCTTGTGTGGCCTTGACTCCTTTGACTCCTATAATCTTCCTTTCTCTTTTTCAGAGAGTTACCTGAGCTCCGCCTAATGCTTTCCTGTGGTTATCTATATCTGATGACAATCAGGCTAAGCAACAATCTATGGGTTCAGCAGAAGTACATTAGGAATAATTTTATTGACTTTTTTGTTTGCCAGTCATGATTAGTTCTGCTCTCGATCTCAGGTCCATACTGTGTCTGCCAATCAGAGGTGAGCTTCCTCTCATGATATAGGTCTCTAGCTGTACTAGTCATTGGTTGGTTATTCCCATAATCTCAGTGCCACATTTACCCCAAAATATTTTACAAACATGGCAAATATTAAGTCAGAGTTTATGTGGCTGGCTTGAGGTCTGAATCACTATGCTGAGAGACTTGCCTGGTTATAGAAGATGGCCGTTTCCAGCTCTATATCATCAATTGCAAGGAGTCTTAGCTAAGGCCCCCCTCATAGATTTCCTTAGAGTTTCCATTGCAATAGGTTTCTAACTAATTTAAGAGATGTTCCCTAACTCATCTATTTTTCATAGTACTCTCTCTTACCATGTCCCCCCACCTGTTCACTCCTGTCTCCATGCCCAGTTGGACACCTCCACACCTCTATCCACATGTGACATCAACTCTGTTTCCCCTTCACAGTGAGGTTCAAGTTTCACCCCTAGTGCTCCCATTGTTATTTAGTTCTTTGGGTATGTGGATTGTAGAATGGTTATCATTTAGTTTACAGGTAGTGTCCACCTATAAGGGAGTTCATGTTATATATGTCCTTCTGGATATCATTTAATTCACTAAGGATTATCTTTTCTAGTATTATACATTTGTTGGCAAATTTTCTGATGGCATTGTATTTAAAAGCTGAGTAATACATCAATGTGTAAATATATAATTTTCATAGATTATTCAGTTTATGGAACTCTAGCTTGTTTCCAGGTTCTATCTATTACAAATAAAGATGCTATGAATATATCCTTGTGGTATGATAGAGAATCCTTCGGATATATGCCCAGAAGTGGTATAGCTGGGTCTTGACATAGGTTGATTACCAATTTTCTGAAAATTGCCATATTTATTTCCAAAATAACTGTAAAATTTGCACTCCCACCAGCAATGGAGGAGTTTTCTCCTTGTTTTATAATTTCACCAGCATGAGCTGTCAATTTGTTTTTGATCTTAGCAATTCTGAGAGGCAAAATTGGAGTTTCAGAGTTTTTTTGTTTTTTGTTTGTTTTTTTTTTATTTTAATTTTACCTGATGGCTAAGAATGTTGAGCATTTTATTTTTAAGTGCATGTTGACCATTTGAAATTTCCTTGTTGAAAACTCTCTGGTTAGATCTTTATCCCACTTTTTAATTGGAGGACTCAGCTTTTTGATGTATAGTTTTATGATATCTTTATATAGTTTGGAAATCATCCTTTTGTTGTATGTAATGTTGGTGAAGATATTTTCCCATTCTGTGGGCTGGTTTTGTGTCCTTTTGTCAGTGTTCTTTACCTTACAGAAGCTTTCAGTTTCTTGAGGTCCCATTAATTGATTAGCAATCTTAGTGCCTGTGCTATTGGAGTTTTGCTTTGGAAGATGTCTATTGTGCAAATATGTTAAAGGATATTCCCCAATTTTCCTTCTATCATCTTCAGTGTATCAAGATTTATCTGGAGTTCTTTGAAACCCCTATATTTAAGTTTTGTTCAGGGTGAGAGATATGAATCTATTTGCATTCTTCTACATGTCAACCTCCAGTTATGCCAGGACCATTTTTTGAAGATTCTCTTTTCTCCATTGTATAGTTTTAAAGCATTTGTAAAAAAAAATATTTTCCATAGCTGTGTGGACTTATGTCCGGGTCTTCCAATTGATTTCCTTGATTAATGTGTCTGTTTTTATGCCAATACCATGCTGTTTTTTTTTATATTTTTCTTTTTACTATTGTTCTGTAGTAAAGCTTAATATCAGGAATGGAAAATCTTGTGGGAGTTCTTTTATTGTACAGGATTGTTTTAATTATACTGGATTTTTGTTGTTTTTATCATAATAAGTTGAGTATTTTTCTTTCAAGCCCTGTAAAAAATTTTACTAGAATTTTGATGGGAATTGTGTTGCATCTGTAAATTGCATTTGGTAAGATTGCCATTTTTACTGTTGTTAATCCTACCAATCTATGGTCATGGGAGATCATTCAATTTCTGATGTCTTCTTCAATTTCTTTCTTCAAAGATGTAAAATACTTACTCTAAAGCTCTTTCACTTAATTGGATAGCACTACACTAAAGTATTTCATGTTATTTATGGCTATTGTAAAGGATGTTAGCTTCTTATTCTTCTAGGAAACATGATCTCATAGAAAACGTTCTCTTAATCTTACAATATTTCCATCTCTGCTAAGTTTTCAGTATCAAAACAATTCTGAATAGAAAATGCCAGCAAACAAACATAAGGACCTGCTAAAATTATCACAATCTCTAATTCTAAGACATTTTACAGAGTTCTAGTGCACAATCAACATGGAACTGCAATAAAAATAGACTCCTTGATAAATGGACTAGAATTCAAGCTTTAATATCATGTAAATATTTAATGCCATATAAACTGCATTATGAGTCTCTTGATAGGGTTAGTGAGCTTACAGGAAATTCAAACATAGATTTTTGTCTTTTTAAAATAATATTTGTATTTATCCTTTAAAAGATTCATATATGTGTACATTATATCTTGATCATATGCACAGCTGCTCTCTACTGCAACTCTGTGAATTCCAAGGTATTGAGATCCATTTCAGTAAATATTCTATTTTTTCTGGCTATTGGATTTCCATTTTCCTTAGCAGGTTTACGTTTTATGATAAGTATTAAATATTAAGACAGACACTGCCATTTGAATGGGGTAGTATTCACAAATGCTTATTATCTTTTTCTAATAAGCTTTACTCCTATTTGTTCATAAAATTGACCCAAATTGGACAAATTACATGATCTCCTTATGTGTATAAATCAAGTGTGTTGCTTTTATTGGTTGATAAAAATATCTGTTTTATCTCATGTCAGGGCAGAATATAATTAGATGAGAAATCAAAAACAGAGATACAGGAAGAAAGAAGTGGGGTCACAAAAAGATAGAAGCAACCCACCAGAGAAACAATATGCCAAGCACTTGGTTGCTCTCCATTGGTGGAAGGAAAGTCTGTAGCAGCAAGCTTTTCTGCATCCCACCTATCCATACATCCATGTATAAAATAATCACTCAGAGGCTTATAAATAAGTATAGTTGTTTGGCAAATATCCTAGGCTTTTTACTAGCTAGCTCTTACATTAAAATTAACCCAGTTATTTTAATCCATGCACCAGCACTTGGCCTGTGTCTTACCAGTAGTGCTTTGGCATATTGTTTCTCTGGTGATGGAGAAATTCAATGTATATAGACCCATATATGTATCTATGTATATATGTCCCTGAACACAATCTAACTCCAAATAAATCATAATCTTAAACTTGGTATAGTGAGGCCGCTATAATAAACTATAGACATACTGCACGATATATGTGTAAGACAGGATTTTCCAAATAAGATTCCATTTCCTCAAAAATTAAGGCCAAAATTGACAGGTGGAACTTTGTAAGATTTAAAAGCTTATATACAGCTAAATAAACAACCACACAGGTGAAGACAAAATCCACTGATTGTCAGAGTATTTTTCTAGGTATATACGTGACAGAGGGTCAATGTCCAGAATATAGCAAGGAAATAAAATATCCCAAATAAAAAATGGATCTGGGACCTGAACAAAGATTTCTCAAAAGAACAGAAAATGGCTAGGAAAGAGCTTTGAAAATGTTTGTTGTGCCATTAGGGAAATGCAAATTAAAACAACTATGAAATTTTATCTTATACAATCCATATTAGAAAGAATTAACAAATCAGCCAATAAAAACTGCTGGAGAAGGTGTGAGGAAAAGGAAATCCTAAATCTTGGTTAGTCAGATTGCAAATTGTTGCAGACACTCCAGGAATCAATATAAATAATTCTCAAAAATGATAAAAATTATTTGACCTATTTATACCACTCATTAAATTACACCTCAAATATTTCTATTCCACAGATCCTTGCTCACTCGTCCCTCTTGCTGTTTTGTTCACAATAGCTAAGAAATTGAAACCATCATAAGCTTCTATAACCAATGAATAGGTAATGAAAACATGGTTCAATCAAAGTTGCCATATTGTGAAAGGGAAAATTTTAACCACTGTTGTTGGGGGTATTGACTAGTACAGAAAATATGGATGACATTTCTCAAAACTTAAGATAGATGCCTGGATACAATATTAGTAAGTAGATATTATTCTTGGATAGATACTTGAAGGACAATAAATAAAACTCCAATGATTCTTCCATATTAATATTTACTGCTGCACACAATTCACAACAATTTAAAAAATAAGCCTGCCCTGTATGTTTATGAACTGGTAAAAACACAAAAGAAATGTGGAAAGTATGCACAGTGGAATTTTATGTAGCAACACCAAAAAATAGAATCATAGCATATATGGGAAAGGCAGATATAAAGTGTAAAGCACTGTATCTACAAGAGAAAGTTAGACTCAAAATGAAGAAAAATACTATGTAGTTCCTTTTATATTTCAAATTATATGGTGAGGTTCATGAAAGCAGAAAGGAGGCATGAAAATGAATGGACAGTTCTTATGAATGGAAGGATGGAGGCTGAAGAAGAGTAATGGAATTATGTGACATGATAAAGAACAGATGACTACTTAGGGAAGGAGGAGGAAAGTGTGAAGGAAATAGGGAGTATAGATGCGAGTGAAGGAGATATATAAGTACAATATTACTATGACATATACATATAAAAATCTAATGAAACTCTTCATTTTGCATAACTGTTGTAGATTAAGAAAAGTGGTGCAAGACAGAAAGATGAGAATTTTTCCATTCAGCTGGGTTGCCTTGTCCAGCGTTGTTATAAGTGTTTGTACTGAGTCTTTTTTGCATCATAATATGCTGTGTTTATTTTATATCCATAAGAAACCTGCCTGCTCTTTATTTTATTTTTATTAAATATTTTATTTAAAATCAGTCAATTTTACATATCAATCCCCCATTGTTCCCTCTCCATGCCATTCTCCCATGCCATCCACTGACCCGCCATGCCCACTCCCTACTCTCTCCCCAAGGATAGTAAGCCTTCCATGTGGGATTTTCAGAATCTGTCATATCAGTCACATCATTTGTGGAAGGGTCGAGACTCTCCTTTGTGTATCTGGGCTGAAATAGTATCCTTCCATGGGGAATGTGCTCCAAAAGTCCATTTGTGCACTAGGGATAAATACTGGTTTTGCTGTTAGAGGTTCCATAGACTACCCAGGTCTCCTAATGGTACCCACATTCAGAGGGCTTGGTTTAGTCCATTGCTAGTTCTCCAGCTTTACTACTGGTGTTGCTGCGCTCTCATTAGGTTAGGACAGCTGTCTCTGGAAGTGTCTTCAGCACGTTCTTGACTTCTTTGTTCATCCCTCCTTCCTCTCTTCAATTGGATCCCAGGAGTTTTGCTCAGTGCTTAGCTGTGGGTGCTTGCTTCTCCTTCCATAAATTTAGTCATGAATCTCATTATAGGGGAAGGGAGTCAAAGGCAAGGTCTGCTCTTTCATAAAGGGAAAGTGAAGAACAGTGAATCTGGAGACATTTGGAAGTATGGTAGCAAATAGAGAGGGATGGAGGGAGGGGATGATGTTTTGAGATGTACTATATGAGAGAAGAATAAATAAGAAGACAAATAATATAGCTATGATTTTCATGGCAACTTGATTTTCATTATATATATATATATATATATATATATATATATATATATATAATAGAAATGCATATCATATTTTAATGTAAGTTTGTAGTTTTTAATGGTAAGAGCTATTCACCCTAATGTGTAGTATCATGATTAATCAAAGGCTATAAAAGCATTTAGTGATGTTGCCTTAGGATAACACATTCATGATTAGGTTATAGTGGCTGACTTCCATACTTCTTCCAAATCTAATATTCTAGTAGAGGAACTGCATTTTTAATGAAACAAACATATTTAAAATTAAACAAGCAAACAATACAGATGGAAGTAATGCATGCCAGACATCCAGGTATGCCATCCACAGATCTGTTCTCTCTCTGTTTCCACAGATGATCCAATCCCACATTTGCACTCTTAGCTCTACAGCAGAAAATAGATGGCAGCCTTTCCTGCCAATGCCCCTGCTACAGTCTTCTATGGATCCCACAATTCTTTCTCTTCTAATTCCACCACACAGGCTTTACTTTCTCTCACACCACAACCACAGCAGGCACCTAACCCTAATCCCATGTTCTGGCTATTGGATTCATACAGATATGACTAAAGGAAATGAAGTCAGCAGAGTTATACACTATATCTGTATTTATTTTGTGATTATTACCAACTAAGAGGATGTGTAATCAACTGGGGTACTAATATAAAGATGCTAGAATATTATTCAGCCATAAAGAAGAATGTAAATGCTACATTAAAAAAAAGTATGTGACTGAAAAGCATTCATGAACTAAGCAATATACAGAACAAGGAGGATACACTCTCTCCCCTATGAAAATTCTTTTTTTTTTTTTTTAATGTTTATTTCTCAGATCTACTGGAATGGTTTAAAGATAAAACTTTGATCTAACTGGAAATCTCCCAGACCTTCCCCTCTGCCTGAATTACTTCTACCACTGCTCACCCCATCAGCATGGATTCACTCCTATTAGAAAATACTTGATTTTCTTTCTTTTTTGTTTTATGTGTATGTAGTATGCCTTCTGAAAATTTAAATTAGAAACAATCTTATTTTACATATCAATCCCAGTTCCTTCTCCCTCCCATGCTCCCCACTCCCTATGCCATTCCCCCTTCTGCTCCCTAGGGAAGGTGAGATCTTCCATGGGGAATCTTCAGTGTCTGTCATGGCATTTGGATCAAGGCCTAGGCCCTCCCTGAGTGTATAGACTGACAGAGTATCCTTTATGTGAAATGGGCTCCCTAAGTCTACTCATATACTAGGGATAAATACTGACCCACTACCAGAGGCCCCATAGATTGCCCAGGCCTCCTAACTGACATCTATATTCAGTAGGCCTGGTTCAGTCCTAAGATGATTCCCTAGCTATCAGTCTGAGGTCCATGAACTCCCACTTGTTCAGCTCTGCTGTTTCTATGGGTTTCTCCAGCATGGCCTTGAACCATTTGTTCATCACCCCTCCCTCTCTACAACTGGATTCCAGGAGTTTGGCTCAGTGCTTAACTGTGGGTATCTGCTTCTGCTTCCATCAGCTACTGGATGAAGGCTCTAGAAGAATGACCTCACCTAAGAATCTAAGTAATAGTACATAGGCTCCCTTAAATGTCCTTCCCCTTAAATGAGATTGGTATAATGATAATAGAAATTAGGTGGACAAAGGGCGAAGGATTGAGTTCATTTGTGAAAATACAAAGCTGATTTCAAGTAATATATACAATGAATACCTATTAATCAAAACAAAATTGTTAAAAATCCTAAACATACATGGAATGGAATACCAGAAAACTGTAAGAAATAGCTGATTTCAGAAAAAAACTCAACAGCAATGATTCTCAAAGTCTTTGTGCTAGTAAAATTTAGTAGGTAAACAAAATATTGATATAACATATAATTCAATTTTTACAGAATTCTGGAAAGTATCTACATAGACAATGTATAGAAAAGGAAGTTTGCCATAGGCTGGACTTGTAGGTGCAAAATAAAAATAAATGTAGGATTCATGGAAATCTTTTATTATTTGTTGGTTGTTACATAAATATATGACTTTACCAAATTCTTTTAAATTACTCCAACAACTCGGACTTACATAATACTTAAAATTCATGAATAACTAAAGCATTATTTTAAAAAGTGTCTATAATAACTCAAAATTATAACAAAAGTCTTTGGATTTAATTTCCCTGGTTTTAGTTCATTTTACTGAGGAAATTGAAACTGACATACATATACAGACACAAAAGGATAGAAAGAAGACAAATGAAAGAACATTATCAGTATTGTCAAGCAAAAATAAATGTGTAGAAAGAATGAATGACTGGAATTCCCTTGATGTTCAAAAAGCCCTATTTTCATGGAGCATCTTTCATTATAGATCTTTTCTTTGACAGCAGTATTGGATGACCACCTGTTCATGATGGAGATGGAGCCCCTTCTGTATTCAATTTGTCTTTAGTTTCCCACTAGTTATGAGCAGGATACCCACCTACTCAGTCGTGGGAATTATCTTCATTTTCCCAATCGCTGTAAGCACGGCTGACATTCCATCTTTCTTGAGACGAATTGCTTCAAATTAAGGATAACCATGCTTAACTCTGGGAATCAGCTGTCCCTTTCCATCTAACAGGAATGAATAGTTTGCTTTGATCACTATACATTCCTCTTGGTAACCTCAGCAGCTGGAACATGAAGCCTCAGATTATTGACCAGAGACTTCAACACCATTATATTCTCACTGAAAGAGTAAAAAACTGAAATCACTAAAGCTGGTGCTAATAAAATACAATAATAAGAGGACAAATCATTTTTAAATACTTGGGGAAAAGCTCTACCCTTAGTGACCAAATGTGTATAGGGCTAGAGAGATGGCTCAGCCTTAAAGCTAGGCTCACAATCAAAAGTATAAAAGGTATTTTATTATATTTAATATCATTGTTTGGAAGTTTCTAGGTACTATTAGGAAACAATAAAGTTAAGCTTGCACAAGAGCCCCTCTAAACAAGCTTTTATTCTCCTGATCCGTGATGGGCTCCATTGCCCCAACCACCAAGTACCTATGTGGCACCTGTGACCTGTTCCTATCTTCCAGGGACTGAAGATACTGTGAGAGAAGAAATGACCCAGAACCAGGAACATTTCCACAATTTTTGCTTCTCCTTCAGATTCTTGCTAAAAGATAACTCTAGAGATTAAGGGCTCTCCGGAATCTTGGGTAGGCAGAGAATGAATGAGTCATAGCATTGCCATGCCTCAGAGATGCAAAGAATAAATCACTCTGCAGTTTCCTTTTCATGTTATTCTTTTGCTTTTAATGAGCCTGTAAGCCAGATGGGTAGATTGTATTAATTCATAACTGTAAATTCCAAATTTTCAAATACCTCAGTAAAAAATGTTAAGATCTGAGAGTACCAGTTTACAGGGGAAATGTATAACTTTTGATAATTTGAAATACAAAGTAAACTGTATCTGTGTGAAAATTATCTAAGTAGCAACAGAGAGATCATCAAGATTTCTACATTTCATTCACATTTTGTTTTCTCTTTCACATTTCTTCACAGGAGAAATCAAGGAGGAAAACTTCCTGTGATGCAAAATCATGGTAGCATTAAGAATTCAGAATTTGTAAAATTCTGAAGATCTGTAGCTCACTTAGTAAAACATCGCTAAAGCGTGAATGATTTACATGCCTTGAAGGTTCTGAGCAAGTAAGTAATAGTGTTAACTATAAAATAAGGCTTCACCACCCCTCTCCTCATGTCTCATAGGATGTGCTGTTCAAGTGTATTAAATGTGTTAGGTAAAGTATCATTGCTATTCCTAAGCAAACAGTGCATGGCTTTTACTATAGCAAAA
This sequence comes from Phodopus roborovskii, assembly GCF_943737965.1. Classification (NCBI taxonomy): domain Eukaryota; kingdom Metazoa; phylum Chordata; class Mammalia; order Rodentia; family Cricetidae; genus Phodopus; species Phodopus roborovskii. Next base: position 124,257 of record NW_026126347.1, read on the forward strand.
ATGTTGACATTCTAGAACCGACATGTTTTAAAAGATGCAAGATGCATATGCTATTACAGTGATCAGCTACGCCACATTTACTGATAGTTCCATTGAATATGACAAGTTGAGCTCCCTGAATTTATACAAGGAGAAAATTGATCAAACTCCATTTGTCAACCAAATATTTAATGAGGGGTAAATACATTATTAGTATTGAGATTTGGAATCTCAACTACTCTGGAATGGCTGAATTTTGTGCAAGTATAATATAAAACAGGAATAACAGAAGGCTGTAGAAAGATGGCTGATGCAGGAATGAAGGGAGACACTGTGTAATTTCTGTGAAATGGGCATTCACACCCTCACCCTCTTCCACATAGCACCATGGGTTCGTGTAAATGATTGCACATCTGGAAAGCACAACTCTTCTTTTTCTGATTTTCTACTGTTTCATGCAGGCTACATGGAAATGTGTGCGTTCTGCTGAATTGATTTTGGCATGAGTCCTGGAATGTGTGTTTCATACTGGCCATTTCTTTTGCAATGTACTTCAGTTAATGCTTCAACCATGCATTGTATTATCTAAACAAATGGAAAGAAAAACACAACAGTGGAAGTCATACAAGTTGTTCTGGTAATGCTTCTCCAAATTATCTGAAAGCTGGGAAACTTCTGTTACCCAATATCATTACTATGAATTAGAACAGAGGGACCTCTGTGACCTAAGAAATATTTACAGAGCAGCTTCTTCATGACCCTAGAAGGCTGCTTCTTTGTATAAGCTGAGCCATGACTTTAATTATTGAAACAGTGGTTTTGTGTAGTATGTAGGTGGGTACAGATGACTGTACTAAAAGTACTTCAGTAACAGAATATCTTGAGACTGATTGAGTACTGCCAAGTACAGTGGAAACATGAGTGTACATGGAGTAAGCATGACATTTCTTTTGAAGTGCAATCCCATGTGTCTAAGGAGGTTAGCTCACTTACATAGTTTGCATTTTCATAATGTCACCCACCCTCACTCTGGAATATTATAGTCTGTGTTGTATGCTCCTGTTCAAAAGTGTAATGTTTTTGCTCTTCCCTAGCAATAATGTGCTTGCCATTTGGCCAGTCCCACACATTTAAGAGACTGGATTTGTGGAAGGAAAATACTATGGCTTTTACATTGCGATTTTATACTCTAAAGCTATGTTACAATGTGTCATTTTTCAGTTAAAATTAAGTTTACATATTATTCAGCTAATGAAGCAGCATGGAATTATCTCCAAATATTGCAGTCCTGTGTCTCTATCTATATTCTTCAATTGACTGTACTTATGATTTTCTAGACTCAAATTTTTCTACATCCTCATTATGCTGGGAAGCCATGAAGAGTGGAACTTGTGAAGGAATAATAATTGTTTCTTGTTCACTTGAACTCATTTGAAAGAGACAATGGGACCAACAATATGTGAATCTCATCATGTGACCTCTTCTTCACGTACTGTTATCCTCACACAAGCTCCCAAATAAATACACATAGATATGTATTCCTACTCTTAGCTTAGCTTATTTCTATCCAGCTTTTGTTAACTGAAATTGCTATCTCTCTTTTGCCTTTGGGATTTGAATTTCTTCTATTTCTGTATATCTTTCTTCCTTCCACCCCAGCATATCCTTTATCCTGACTGGTCATCTCTTTATTAGAACAATCAGGTGTTTTAGATAGGTGAAGTAACACAGCTTCATAGAGTTAAACAAATGCAGTATAAGGAATTAAACATATCTTTGCACCATTAAACAAATATTCCACAGCATAAACAAATGTAACACAACTTAAAATGTTATTCTACAACATTCTTTTGCATTGGCAAAACGTGCTAATGTATTCTTGTTTGAATTTTGAAAATATGGATTTTCCTTAGATTTCCTAGGAACACAGGGTGTGCTAAGACAATAAAAGTTACAATGCTCATGGTTCTCTGCTGTCTGCTGTACTGAACTTTGTGAAATACAGTCTTTTTATAGCTAGCATTCTTTGAGTGTCATAGTCAACTAGGTGAAGTCCTAATGCTAAGAACTCCTAGCTGTCCTCACAGATATATCTTTCACCATGATTAGAAAATGTATATACTGTGCTAGGTGTTATATCCTGACAATTACAAGTACTGAAAGGTTATCAACAATTACTCCATAAGCAAAGCCACAGCAATTGTCTTTGTTTTTGGTTTGTTTGGGTTATTGTTTTTGTTTTATATTTATTTATTCAAAGGACTACTTAGTTCCTTTGAATTTGAATATGATATGAAATATGTCACGTCACTTTTCCTTCTGCTGTGAACTTCAGACAATCAGACTTAACTATATTTAAACTAGCAATTTATGATGGAGATACTGTCATTTAGTACACAACAATTTTCTGGGTGTACTTCTGAGAGATTTACTAGTCTTAGGACTTATGTGGCTTTCTTATCTGTGCTTTTATAACCATATGCTTCCTGTGTGACTTCAAATTTAGTAGAATGCATATGCAATTTGAAGTCTTTACATTTGGTCTCATACATTGCTGAAAATAGAATTTGAAATTTTATGCATATGTACATAGTTTTGGATCACATAAATATATTGTAATATTGAATATTACATAAATTGTAAGTTTTGAAGCCTTTACAGAATGCTTGAAATTCAAAAGATTTAGAAATGTGAATGTTTTATCATATGAAAAATAGAAAATATAAGTAAAAATTAATTCTTAATACAAGGCTTATTTTTCCAGGAAAAGATAAAGCCATAAAAACTAGATTAATAATTTTGTGGTTAAAAACGTTTCAACATGTGTAGAATACACACATATTATATCAATGTACTAGATAATGTCTCCTCTTCTTCACTCTATCCTTTCCATATGCTCAAAGAAGAAGATCAGAGCTAGAAATGTACCAACGTAATACAAACTGAATAATAGCATTTCTTTATTTAATTTAATTTTTTAAAATTTAATATACTATTTTACATGTTGATCCCAGTTCCCTCTCCCCCCATCCCTTCCTCCCTCACTTTTACCCTCCCTGCCCCCTCACAAGCACCCTGACCACCCTCCCCTCCCATCCCACTACCCCAATTCCACATTTAGGGCAATGCCATCCAGGGGGGTCATGTAGATCTGACAGGTCATTTGAAGTAGGAAATAGGACTTCTCTCCTGTCTCTAGGTGAATGCAGTACCCTCCATGGAGGATGTGTTCTCAAAGTCAATTTGTGCACCAGGGATGCATCCTGGTTCCATTTTCTGAGGTCCCATAGACTTCTCAGTCCTTCTGGCTGAGACCCATATTCAGGGGTCTGAGTCAGTCCCATGCTGGATTCTCAGCTATCAGTCTAGAGGCCCGTTAGCTCCTCCTTGTTCAGGTCAGCTGTCTCAATGAGTTTTTGCAACCTGGTTTTGTCCTCTCCTTCTGCATCTGGATTCTAGTTACACTCAGTGTTTAGTTATGGATGTTTGTTTTGTTTCTAACAGGTATAAGATGGGGGCTCCATGGATAAGTTAGTTGTTGATATTACTATCCAGGAAGGGCATCTATGGTAGCCTTTTCATGGTTGCACAAATTGTTAGATGGCAACAGTCTTGTAGGTCTCTAGACCTTTCTTTAGGTTAAGTTTTCTCATCAAACCAATAATGCCACCTGCTTTTATGTTCTCTCTCTCCTCTCTCTCTCTCTTCTGTTTTCTAGTCCTACCCTGACTCAATATTCCTCATTGCACATGTTTTCCTCTCCTCCCCTCACTTTCTCCTGTTCTCTCTACATTCACTGACACCCCCCTCTACTTCCCATGTGCTGTAGGGGACTTATCACTTCCCCGTTCTGTGAGGGACTGTATATGAATCTCTTAGAATACACCTTGTATCCTATTTCCTCTGGTGGTATGAATTATAGGCTGGTGATCATTTGTTCTAGGTATAAAATCCATATATGAGCAAGTACATACCATGTCCCTCTTTTTGTGACTGGATTACCTCATTCAGGATGGTTTCTTCAAGTGCCATCCACTTGTCTGAGGATTTCAAGATTCTATTATTTTTTTTTTCTGGAGAGTAGTAGTCCATTGTGTAGATGTGCCACATCATCTTTATCCTTTCTTCAACTGAGGGCCATCTAGGTTGTTTCCACATTCTTGCTATTACAATGTTGCTATCAACATAGTTGAGCAGATGTCTTTGTTGAATGGATATGGATCATTTGGGTATATACTAAGAGGGGGATTGCTGGTTCCTGTGGTAAAATAATTCTCATTTTCCAGAGGAACTGCCATACCGATCTTCAAAATGGCTGTACGAGTTTGCACTCCCACCAGCAGTGGAGGAATGTTCCCCTTTCTCCACATCCTCTCCAGCATGAGTTGTCATTGCTGTTTCTAATTTTAGCCATTCTGGCAGGAGTAAAATGGTATCTCAGAGTTATTTTACTACATTTCCTTGATGGCTAAGGATGTTGAGCACTTTCTTTAAGTGTCTTTCAGCCTCTTTGATTTCCTCAATTGAGAATTCTTTCTTCAGTTCTGTACCCCATTTTTAATAGGGTTATTTGGTGTTTTGTTGACTAGTTTCTTGAGTTCTTTTATATTTTGGGGATAAGCTCTTTGTCAGATATAGGATTGGTGAAAATATTTTCCCGCTCTGTGTGCTGCCATTTGGTCTTCTCCACTGTGTTCTTTGCCTTACAGAAGCTTCTAACTTTTAAGAGGTCCCATTTGCTAATTGTTGATCTCAGTGTCTGTGCCCCTGGAGTTATGTTCAGGAAACCATCTCCTATAGCAATTTGTTCAAGGGTATCTCCTACTTTCTCTTTTAGAGATTTAGTGTGGCTGGATTGATGTTGCAGTCTTTCATCCATTCGGAATTAACTTTTGTGCATGGAGACAGATATTGGTCTATCTGCATTCTTCTACACATCATAATCCAATTGTGCCAGCACCTTTTGTTGAAGATGCTGTCATTGCCGCGTTGTATTATTTTAGTTGTTTTGTGGAAAACCACATTTTCAAAGGTGTGTGGGTTAATATCAGGAATTTAAATTCGATTCTGTTGGTCTACCTGTATATTTCTGTACCAAAACCAGGCTGTTTTCAGAACTATAGCTCTGTAGTAGAGCTTAAAATCAGGGATGGTAAGGCCTCCTGCATTTCTTTTACTGTACAAAGTTGTTTTGGCTTACTTGGGTGTTTTGTTTTTCCATATAAAGTTGATTATTATCCTGTCAAGGAAAGTAGATACTTGTGCTGGGATTTTAATGAGGATTGCATTGAATTTGTAGATTGCTTTTGGCAAGATTGCTATTTTTACTATGTTTATTTTACCTATCTAAGAGCATGGGATATCTTTTCCATTTCTGGTATCTTATTTAATTTCTTTCTTTAGAGCCATAAAGTTCATATTATATAGGTCTTTCACTTGTTTGGTAAGCATTATCCCAAGATACTTTATGTTGTTTGTGGCTATTTTCTTTCTCAGCCTCTTTGTCGTCTGAAAAAAGTAGGGCTACTGATTTTTTTGAGTTTATCTTGTATCCTGCTAGTTTGATGAAGGTGTTTGTCAGATGTAGGTGTTCCCTGATAGATTTTATTGGGTTGCTTATGTAAACTATCATGTCATCTGCAAATTGGAGAGAGTTTGACTTCTCCCTTTCCAATTTGGATCCCCTTGATATCCTTTTGTTTTCTTATAGCTTTAGCTAGGACTTTAAGTATCATACTGAAGAGATATGGAGAGAGAAGGCAGCCTTGTCTTGTTCCTGATTATAAAGGAATCACCCTAATCTTCTTTCCTTTCAGTTTGATGTTGGCTGTTGGTTTGCTGTATATTGCTCTTATTATGTTTAGGTATATTCCTGTTATCCCTGATCTCTCTAAGGCCTTTATCATGAAAGGGTTTTGAATTTCGTTAAAGGATTTTTCATCACCTAGGGAGATGATCATATGGTTTTTCTTTTTCAATTTGTTTGTATGGTAGATCACATCGATAGATTTTTGTATGTTAGACCATCCCTGCAATCCAGGGAAGCCTATTTGGTCATGTTGGATGGTTTCTCTGATGTATACTTGAATTCAGCTTGTATTTTATTGAGTATTTATTGAGTATCTGTATCGATGTCCATCAGTGCCATTGGTTTTCTTTTTTAGTTTTGTCTTTGTGAGGCTTGGATACCAAGGTTATCGTTTCCTAGTAAAAGGAGTTTGGCAATGAACCTTATGTGTCTATTGTGTGGAAAAAAACTGAGTATTGGTATTAGTTCTTCCTTGAATTTCTGGTAGAATTCTGCACTGAAGCCATCTGGCCCTGGGCTCTTTTAGTTGGAAGGCTTTTGATGACTGCTTCTATTTCATTGTGGGTTATGGTTCTATTTAAGTAGTTTGTCTGTTCCTGGTTTAATTTTGGTGATAGTTATCCTGAAATATGTCCATTTTCTTTGAATTTTCAATTTCTGTAGAATACAGGTTTTCAAAGTATGACCTAGAAATTTTCTGTATTTCATTTATGTCTGCTGTTATGTTCACCTTTTCATTTCTGATTTTGTTAATTTGCATGTTCTCCCTGTTTTTGTTAGTTTGGATAAATTGGATAAAGTTTTGTCTAACTTGTTGATTTTCTCAAAAAAAAAAAAAAAAAAAAAAAAAAAAAACAACTCTTTGGTGCATTGAGTTTTTGTATTGTTTTCCTGGTTTCTATTTTGTTCTTTTCAGTCCTCAAGTTGATATTTTTCCTGGCATCTACTCCTGTGGGGTGATTTTGCTACTTTTTGTTCTAAGGCTTTCAATTGTGCAGTCAATTCTCTTATGTAACTATCCTCTGTTTTCTTCATATGGTTACTTAGTACAATGAACTTTTCTCATAACACTGATTTCAAGGTTTCCCATAAGTTCGGGTATGTTGTGTACTCATTCTAATTGAACACTAGAAACTCCTTAATTTCTTTCTTTATTTCTTCTTTGTCCCAGGTGTGGTGCAATTGCATGTTGTTCAGTTTCCATGAGTTTGCAGGTTTTCTGCTATTTGTGTTGTTGAATTCCAATTTTAAAGCATAGTTGTCTGATAAGGTACAGGGGACTATTACTATTCTATTGTATCTGTTGAGGTTTGTTATGCCACCTAGTATGTGGTCGATTTTAGAGAAGGTTCCATGTGGTGCATAGAAGATGGTATATTCTTTTGTGTTTGGATGGAATGTTCTACAGATGTCTGTTAAACCCAGTTGAGACATAACTTCTATTAGTTCTGTTTTTCTTTGTTGAGTTTCTGATTGGTGGTCCTGTCTGGTGTTGAGAGTGTTGTGTTGAAGTCTCCCACTATAAGTGTGTGAAGTTTTATGTGAGCTTTCAGTATGAATGTGGATGCATTTGTATTTTCGTCATAGATGTTCAGAACTGAGTCTTTGTGTTGATGGAGTTCTCCTTCGATTAATATGAATAGACCATCTTCTTCTCTTTTGATTAATTTTGGTTTAAAATCTTACTTGTTAGATATTAGGATAGCTACATCAGTTTGCTTCTTGGTTCCATTTGATTGGAAGATATTTCCCAACCCTTTACCCTAAGGTAATGTCTATCTTTGAAGCTTAGATGTGTTTCCTGTATGCATTAGAAGGAAGGATTCTGTCATCACATTCATTCTTTTAGCCTGTGTGATTTTTATAGGTGAGTTAAGACCATTGAGGGTGAGTAAGGACCATTGATTGTTGATGCTTGTTTGTTTTAGATTTCTTGTTGGCAGTGGTATTGTGAATATATTTTTCCTACTTTACCCTTGGATTGTGGTATAGTTAGATTATCTGTTGCCTACATCTTTGTGGGCGTAGTTAACTTCCTTGCGTTGGAGTTTTCCTTCCAATACTTTCTTTAGGGCTGGATTTGTAGATACGTATTGGGAAAATCTGGTTTTGTCACTAAATATCTTGTTTTCACCATCTATAGAGATTGAGAGTTTTGCTGGCTATACTAGCCTGAGCTGGCATCAGTTATCTCTTATTACTTCTAGAACATCTATCCAGGACTATCTATCTTTCATGTTTTCCATGGAGAAGTCAGGTGTAAATTTGAAAGGTCTGACTTTACATGTTAATTGTCCTTTTTCCTTTGCTTCTCTTAATATTCTTTCTTTATTCTGCATGCTAGGTGTTTTGATTATTATATGTCGAGGGGTCTTTTTTCTTTGGTCTAGCCTATTTGGTGTTTGGTATGCTTCTTGTACTTTCATGGGCATGTCCTTCTTCAGATTGGCAGTTTTCCTTGTTGATTTTGTTGAATATTCTTTTGACACCTTTGGGCTGTGCTTCCTCACCTTCCTCTATGCCTGTTATTCTTAGGTTTGGTTTTTCACTGTGTCCCACCTTTCCTGGATATTTTGTATTAAGGATTTGTTGGAATAACGATTGTTTGGTTGATGAATCTGTTTCTTCTAGTTTATGGTCCACACCTGAGATTCTCTCTTCCATCTCTTGAATTCTGTTGATTGTGCTTATGTCTGTAGTTCCCGATCTTTTGCCCAGTTTTTCTCTTTCCAGCATTCCTAAGGTTAGTGTTGTCTTTGTTTTCTCTATTTCAGATTTCAAGTCTTTAACCATTTCCTTCACCTGCTTAATTGTTTTTTGTTAGCTTTCTGTACTTTCTTTACTTTCCTTAAGAAATTTGTTCATTTCTTCCACTTCTTTGTTTGTTTTCTCTTCCATTTCCTTAAGGGATTTTTTTCACATCTTCCTTGAGGGCCTCATTCACTTTTATTATGATAATTTTTAAGTCCTTCCCTTCTGCTTCATCTGCTTTGTTGTTGTGTTCAGGTCTAGTTGGTGTAGATTCCCTAGATTCTGGTGGTGTCATGCTTGTCTTTCTGTTGTTAGGTGTTTTCTTGTATTGCAGTCTTCGCATAGCTTCTTCCAGTAGGTGTTGGTGGGGTCTCCCCCTCTCTCTATGGTACTTCCCTGATGGGCTTAGGTGGGTCAGAGATTTGATGTCTGTAGCTCTGGGTGGTCCAAGCTCTCTAGGAGGTCTCTTCACAGGCAGGGCCCTGGGGATGGGAGTCAGCGATCAGGCTCCTGCAGAAGACTGGCGATTTGGGTCAAAGAACCTGAAGGCCAGGACTATGGATGTTCCTTGTGCCTATAGGCAGATCTAGCCTGTGCCTGGTACTCTCCAGCTGAGGCATCTTTAGCAGAGGTCCTGCTATGGGGGTCAAGGAACCTGCCAGCAGGAACCCAGAGTGGCTCTGCAGAGATAGGCAGATCTCTGGGAGGGGACCCAGACTTCAGTAGAGGACCGGCAGTGGGGGTCAGAGACCAGGCAAGTGGAAATTACATGTGATCCCAAGTGGATAGACAGGTCTCCTGTGTTCAGAGCCACTCCCAGAATTTCCCCAAAGATGTCTGGACTGTTGGCTCCACCCTCTGTCCCAGTGCTAAACACGGTATGGGACCATGGGTAGGGTAGGGCACAGGGTAGGGGGAGAGCAGGCTCTCAGTGGCATTGGGTGGCTGTGTATCAGAGCTCCAAGAACGCTCTAGGTGGATTCAGGACACAGGAGGTGGGGGATCCGGGGCCAACCGAGGTAGTTCCCAGAGGGGGGTGTAGGTGAGAGGCCGCCCCTATTGGGCCCAGACTCACCTCTAGCCAAGGCCTGGTGGTAGAGGACAAAGGCTGGGGTGATACTCATGATGTTTCTGCATGGATAGGTGGATCTTAATGCAACCTGGCACTCTCCAGCTGAGGCCTTTTTACCAGAGGCCTTGCTATGGGTGTCAAGGATCCTGCCAGCATGAACTCAGAGTGGTCCTGCAGAGATAGGCAGATCTCTGGGAGGGGCCCTGGAATCCAGTGGAGGACCAGTGGTGGGTGTCACAGACAAGGCAGATGGATATTTTTCATGGTCCCACATGCATAGGCAGGTCTCCTGCGTTTAGAACCGCTCCCAGGAGTTCCCTGAAGTTGTCTCTTTTAAATGTGTAGCCCAGGCTGGCCTAGAACTCGTGATCCTCCTGCCTCTGCCTCCTTCAGCAAATTCTACTGGCATGTACTACCACAACCGGCAGCATTTTCTATCATAAGATTAACTAGTGTGTGTGTGTGTGTGTGTGTGTGTGTGTGTGTGTGTGTGTGTGAGTGTGTTGGAAATAATTTGGATTCCAGTTAATATGTATTTTCAACACAGTCATGTAAACCAAAATGACACCATGCCTCGGTTTTAATTTTCTTCATGTTCCTCAGTGGGCATCAGTGTATTGGGTGTACTTGAGGTAAGGAAGTTAGCTTTAAGTTCTAATATTGGCATGTGATAACAAGTTTTGTGTAACTAAAAATATTAAACAGAAGCAGGAATCATCTTCCTTTCCAATTATTTATAAAATATCGAGCTTTGATTCGTATGCAACATGGAAAGCAATTTAAATTATATGGAGATATTTATGACACCAGTCAACCTGTCTAAACAATTCAGAATATTGAACAGATTTTATCCATTATTCTGTTGATGGACATCTGAATATATTCCATAATTTATCTATTATTAAATATCTCTGTAGTATAACTATTTGCAATAATTTGAGCAATTACCCATGAGAAGTATAGTTGGGTCATAATGTAAATCCATTATTTCAGGAACCAACTACTGATTTCCAGATGAGATGTTGACATTATCATTTTTAAGTGGTTTCTTCTGTTCTTATCTTTACCAATGTTTATTTTTATTTGTTTCTTGTTGATTGACATTCTTATTGAGGTGAGTAAGAATTTCAATGTAGATTTTTATATTTTTTTTCTCTGATAGCTGGTGATGTTGAACATTTTCACACATTCATGGGTCATTTTTACTTCATCTAATTTAATTATTTTGTTCTTTATTTTTTAAATTTCATTTTTTTCTATTCACAATCTAGATGTTAATATTCTACCGAATGTGTAAAATGCCAAGTTTCCTTCAATCTATAAGCTCTTTTCACTTTCTTTCTGAATTCCTTTTTTGTGAAATCACATTGATCAGTGTTTTGTGCTAATTTGTGAGGCACTGCAATCTCATTACAAAATACATTGCCTAGGCCAATAATGGAAATACTTCTCCAAGGTTTTCCCCTTTGTTTTGTTTAGAGTTTCAATTCATACACTAAGATCTTATAGTCTTTTGAGTGTCATTTATATAAACTAAGAGATACAGAAATTGTTAGGCATCCAAACATGATTTGTTGAAGGTGTTCTCTTTTCTAAAATATATTTTTGCATACTTGTTAAATAAATAAAATTGCTAGAGATGCATATATTTGTGTTTGAATCTTGTACTTGCTCTGTTAACCAGTGTTATCTGTTTTATTTCCTGTGCCTGCTGTTTTCAATACTAAACCTTGAAAATAGGTATGATGATATTTCTGGCATTGTTTTTCTCAGGATTGCTTTTGTGTATGGATATGGGTTTAAGGATATTTTCCTTATTTGTAAATTGAACTAACAAGGAATTTTAATAATTACTGTACTATATCAATTTATTGCTTCTAGTAATATAGTCATTTTCACACTATTGATTCTTTAATGCATGAGAACAAAAAATAATTCCATTTTCTGGTTTCCTCCTCCATTTCCTTTTTTCTGTGATTCTTTCATTTCTGGTGTAGAATTTTCTTAATTTCTTGGTTAAGTATTTTCCAACATATATATTTTAAGTTATTATGGATGTGATTGTCCCGAATTCTTTCTCACTACGTTTCTCATTGGTAGTCTATTGAGGTTTGTATGTTAATTTTATATCCTATCAATCTGCTGAGTGTTTAGCAACTCTAGCTTTCTGTTGAATTCTTTAGGGCATCTTATTTGTAATACCAATTCATCTATAAATACATTTTTGACTTTCATTTGTTTCTTTCATTTCCTTCTCTTGTTTAATTGTTTAATTAAGACTTTGATCAATCAAATAGGACTAAAGAGCATGGAGAACATTTTCTTTTTAGTAGGAATGCTTCAAATTTCACTTCATTAAGCATGGTGTTAGAAGCTTATTGAATATATCTTATATTACTTTAAAATACAGTCTCTTTATTTCTAGCCTCTCCAAGGTCTGTCATCAATTGGTTTTGGATTTTGTCATCGGCCTTTTTCTCAATGTACTAAAATGATCATGTGCTGCGATTTCTTTACTTTGGTTCATTTTCGAGATTAGTAAATGTGTGTCTTTCTCACTCTCACTGGCAGTTTGGTTCTCCTGCCTCTCTTTGCAAACTGAGTTCAAATTGGGGGACTGGAAAGATTGTCTGTATTGCAGAAGACATAGGTTAAGTTCTCATAAACCATAAGGCTACACATAGTAATCCATAACTCTAGTCCCAGTGAATCTGACTTTCGCTTCAGCCTCCCCAGGAATCAGACATGTACATAGTATACATATTTAGGCAAAACAGTTACTTATACACAAGAAAAAATATTAAAAATAGAATTCAATAGAGTAAAAATAAACATCTTAATTCATTTTAAAAGGTTAAGACAAGATGTGAAATACAGAGAAAATACTATTTTCAATACTGAAAAAAGATTGCAATTTTATGAATGAAAAACTAAGAAAGTCAAACAAAAACCTCAAAAGTAACACTCATCAATATATTAAGTTAAGGAGATAATCAATAATCAGGTGGGGAAAAGAAAATTCAGGTATGAATTAGAAGATTAATTCATCAGTATAGCTGTTGCCTATGTTTGAGAGAATTGTTGCTGTATATAAACTCAATTTAGGTTTGGGAACTTGCAATTTCTTGTTTTTTGAACCTGGCTAGTTTAGGGTGTTTGTTTTAACTGCCATCTACTGAAATGACAAACTTCACTGATTAAGGTTCAAAGAAACATTCATCTTTGGGTATAACAAGGAGCCAGTCATTAGGTTTCAGTTTTATTCTACATCTATTTTGCAGAATAATGGTAGTATGTTCTCATCCAATGGCATATAATCAGTGTATGTATAAGTTCTAGCCCAATTATAGTGCCAGGTAAAAGTTTCATCTGGTAATGTGGGACATCATTACAGTCAAAGTTATAGTTTACTCCTATGATATTCTTGCCACTATTGTGCTGGTGGGCATGTCTTGCAAAACTAGTCATTACTGTATCTGACTGCTTTAAAATCTGGGTAAGATTGATGATTATTTTCTCCTCCAATAGCATATATAACATCTCTTTGTGCTATGAATGCTACCTAATAAGGGTAAAGCTTTCAGATGAATACCAGACTCATATGGCTCAAGTTTGTGGTGTTCTAAGATAAACATTTCTGAAACTTTTCTTTTGCTCACAGAGAAAACCTTAAAGAGCATTTTTAGAAAATTCTTCCCTGATTTTTATTCAAGTTACAAATTTTACCCCCATTCCTTGTGCTGGTAAAGTTTATGTTACTATAACAAAACACACTCATATACTTGAATATGACTTACATCTTATTTTTTAGTATTTATCTCTTAATATCATGGGTGCTAGTGAATACACAATGAAAAATATCACAGCTATTAAAATGAAATATTTACTTTCTATAGATTAATACAGTGCTTGTTATCCAGATATTGGTATCATTGTTCACAATGTTTGTTTCATGATCCAAACAAAGTCTACAGATGACAATATGTTGTTATGGTAAGATATTTCACAGTAACAGATCATTCTGGTTTGCTTTTTCCTAATAACATTATTGTAATTCTGAACCAAAAATAAATTGCCTTGTAGACGAAAATAGAATCTGAATTTTGCTGATGATTTTTGTGTCCTTTGTGGTTTATTTTCTCTATGTGTATTGCTCTTTTTTAAGTGAAGCAAGGCACAATCCTGGTAGCTTTACTAGAGCTCAGGGTGGTATCAGAGAACTTAGGTAAGACTATGCCTAAATTCCACTAAAACTCTTTAAAGTCTGAAAACAAACCCCATCTTCAACCCTCCCTCCCAATTCTATGTCCCTGCTTACAACTTTGGAAGAATTCTTCCGCTTTACCAGAGGCTAGGTTTGATCTAGAGACCCCAGGTAAGGCACCACACAGCCCATTAACAACACTTGAAACCCAGTCAGCAACACCTTAATTCACCATTTCATATGTGCTCCATCTTCTCACCTATAATTTTGGAAGATGTCAAGAGGGATCTAGAGACCACAGTCCTGGAAGTAAACTTATGCTTACTAGGATGTCACCAAACTACTAGGAATCCCAGAAGGCCACACAAGTACTTGGAACCACAGGGGTAATGATGTCATGCAAATTCCAGAAGTTTTGCAGGCTTCGAAATCCTAGTGGAGACACTCTACTTGATGTGAAGACTCACTAATCTCCAAAAGCCTTTGCCATTTTGGATCAGAGAAGAAACAAAAACCAATGGACAGAACAAACATCCAACATAGACAAATGCAGAAATCAACATCTAGTCCTATAACCATCCTAAATCCAGACATCTAAACACCAATGTAATAACACAATAAATAAAAGAAAAGGAAATATGAGACCAACAGAATGTAACTATGCTATGACAAGACCTGAACAATCTAATGAAGCTGAAGCACAAGAAAACAACTTTAAAAATAACTCTGTGAATATAAAGGGAATCTTTAAAAAGAAAATTTATAAAATTCCTATAAAAATTGAAGAAAAGACAAGCAAACATTTGGAGAAGTCAATATAACACTTTAAAATGTGAAGAATGCTAACAAAAAACAAACAGATAAAGAAATATCAAAAGCCCCGATATTGGAAAGAGAAGTTATATATAAAGGAAACACAAACCGAGAAAACTTTGGAAATAGCAAATCTGGGTAAGTGAACAAGAATTCCAGATAAAAATATCTCCAAAGTAATACAAAATATGGAAAAGAAAATCTGAGGCGTTGAATATACAATAGCAGAAATAGATTTATCTGTCGAAGAGTAACCTAAATCTAAAACATTCTTAACAGAAAACATTCAGAAATTTTGTGATCTATGAAAATAGGAAACCTATGAGTATTTGGACTAGAATGAGGTGAAGAATACCAGCTTAAAACCACAGAATTATTGAACAGAAACAAAAATGAAAAATTAAAGAAGACCATGACAATAAAGGTACATGAAGCTTACAGAAAAACCAAACATTAGATCAGAAAAGTCCATACCACATTATAATGAAAACAGTGAACATACAGAACAAAGAATATTAATAGCAGCAATGGAAAATATCCTAAATTACATAAAAAGGATTTTCAGAATCACACACAGCTTCACAATGGAAATCATAATAGCCAGAAGGGCATGGCCAGATGTCTTTCAAATTCAAAGAAACCACAAAGGCCAGACAAGACTACTATACCAGCAAAACTTTCAATTACCATTGATATAGAAAGCAAGGTATTTCATGTCAAATAGAAACTATATCTATCCAGAAATCCAGCCCCACAAAAGGAAGGAAGTTAAGTATACCCACAAAAAATATACAAGCCCCAATGCAGAGTACTAACATAGAGCACATCTTTCATAGACTACAATCTACACATCCAGAAAAGCTAGAATCAAGGCAGACCCTAAGACAGACATATATGGATAACCTGTTTAGGGGGAAGGAACAGGAGCCCCTAAACAAATAGGAGCATGTGTGGAGTGGAAAAGGAGGTAGGAGAAAGAGGAGGGCAGAAGAGGAGTGGGATCAGGAAGATTGAGTGGGGAGATGGACAGAAGAGAGCAAGAAAATAGAAACATGAATATAGGGAGTCATTAGAGATTTAATGAGAAATCTGACACTAGGGAATTGAACAGAGATACACAAGGATGACAAAAACTAGGAATCTAAGCTATAGTGGAGAGACTTCCTTAAATTCCCTTCCCCTATAATGACAATGATGACTAACTTAGATGCCATCCTAGAGCCTTCATTCAGTAGTCGATGGAGGCTTGAGATCCACACCTAATCACTGAGCCAAATTACTGGAATCCAGTTTCAGAGAGGGAGGAGTGATGAACAGAGATGCCAAGACCAGGCTGGAAAAACCCACAGAAATGTAAGGTGTAAGGTTTTTCCTCCCACCACCTGGTCTGGTCCTGCCACTGCGCCAGCCCCAAATAACACACAGGGATTCTGTATATGATACAATGCTGTTGGCCCGGTTACTTGTTTCTTATCCACTAGTTCTGTCTTAAATATTAACCCATTTCTATGTATTTCCACGTGGTCTTACCAGCGAGAGGTGGCTGGTGGTTCTATTCTCTCCAGACTCTCCATGTTGACCCCTCCTTCCTACTTCCTATTTTCTCCTTGTCTCCTAGTCCCTCCTATCTTCCTTTCTTATTGGCCAACAATGCTTTATTCATTAACCAGTGTGAGAAACATATACAGAATGACATCTCCCAGATGTCCCAGAAACAGCTGACCTGAGCAAGTGGGAACTCATATACTCCAGTCTGACACCTGGGGAACCAACATAGCACCAAAACAGACCCCCTGAACATGGGTTGAATATAGGAGGACTGGGCTGTCTATGGGGCCTCTGGTAGTGGATCCAGGAAGTATCCCTAATGTATGAATGGACTTTGGAACCCATTTCCCATGGAGGATTAATCCTTTAGCCTAGAAATATGGGGGATGGCCTAGGCTCTACCCCAAATGACTTAAGAGATTTTAATGATCCTCATCCTCATGGAAGGCCTCATGGAAGGAGAGTGGATGTGGGATGGGATGGATAGGAGGGAAAGGGATCTGGATTGATATGTAAAATAACAATTTTTCTAATTTAAATAAAATTTATATAAAAAGTAAATACACATGTACAAATACAGTCATTAGATAATCTTACACTGTGAAAACCCAAAGAACAGAAACACACACACACAAACACACACACACACACACATACACACACACACATACACACACACACACACCACCTCCAATGACAAAATAAGAGGAATTAACAATTGATGGTCATTAATATCCCTCAGCATCAATGGACACAATTCAATTCATCAATAAAAAGGCACATGATACAGGGAACAGACGTTAACACCAAAAATAGATATTACCTCAGAGTAAAGTGATGCATAAGATTTTTCTATAAAACAAACCTCAGGAGCAAACTAGTGTGATTATGCTAATTTCTAATATAATATATTTTCTAATATAATATACTTCAAAATTAGACTTATAGCCATTAAAGAAATAGAGTTAGTCATTCAAATTCTCCAATGAAAAATATACATGTACAGGCAGTAATATATATATATATATATATATATATATATATATATATATATATATATATACCAAGTCCATTTAAATGAAAACAATTATAGAAAATATTTGGGAATTTGGGCATCGTTTTTTCCAAACTACTTCTTGCTGGTAAGGGGCACTGTCAAAGGAGATCCTAAGAAGATGCAGAAATCCTGGCTGTAATCTGTAAGGCTGCTAGACCAGCTATTTTGAATGTAGAATCACATGATACTCTGTTTCAGGCGGGCTGGCTTGAACAAACCACATTAGTCTGGAAGGGATCCACAGCTTTTCATTTTCTGTACCCCATCCACTTCCTCTGTGCTCTGGGGCATGTGTCCCTTCCTGGATCTGTGAAGGACTTTATATGAATCTCTTAGAACACATCTTGTATCCTAGTTCCTCTGGTGGTGTGAATTATAGACTGGTGATCCTTTGCTATATGTCTAAAATACATATATGAGTGAGTACATACTGTGTTCCTCTTTTCGTGACTGGGCTACCCCTTTCAGGATGGGTTCATCATGTGCCATCAACTTTCCCATGAATTTCAAGATACCATTATTTTTTTCTGCAGAGTAGTATTCCATTGTGTAGTTGTGCCACATATTCATTAACCATTCTTCAATTGAGGGACATCTAGGTTGCATCCAGGTTCATGCTATTACAAATAGTGCTTCTGTGAACATAGTTGAACAGATGTCTTTGTTGCGTAGATGTGGATCATTTGGGTATATGCCTAAGAGGGGGATTGCCGGGTCCTATAGAAAACTAATTCCCATTTTCCTGAGGAACCGCAATACTGATCTCCAAAATGGCTGTATGAGTTTGCACGTCCACCAGCAGTGGAGGAGTGTGCCCCTTTCTCCAGATCCTCTCCAGCATGAGTCATCATTGGTGTTTCTAATTTTAGCCATTCTGGCAGGAGTAAGATGGTATCTCAAAGATGTTTTGATTTGCATTTCCCTGATAGCTAAGGAATAGTGTACTTTCTTAAGTGTGTTTCAACCTTTTTGATTTCCTCTATTAAGAATTATTTCTTCATTTCAGTACTCCATTATTCAATGGGGATATTTGGTGTTTTGTTGACTAATTTCTTGAGCTCTTTGTATATTTTGGAGATCAGCCCTTTGTCGGGTATAGGATTAGTGAAAACCTTTTCCCAGTCTGTGGGCTGCCATTTTGGTTATGTCGACTGTGTCCTTTGCTTTACAGAAGCTTCTAAGTTTGAAGAGGTCCGATTTATTAATTGATTCTCTCAATGTCTGTGCCCCTTCAGTTATGTTCAGGAAGTGGTATACTATACCAATTTGTTCAAGGGTACCTCCTACTTTCTCTTCTAAGAGGTACAATGTGGCTGGATTGATGTTGAGTTCTTTGATCCATTTGGACTTGAATTTTGTGCATGGGAACAGGCATGGGTCTATCTGCAGTCTTCTACATACCCTCAACCAATTGTGCCAGCACCAGTTGTTGAAGATGCTGTCCTCACCCCATTGTATAATTTTAGCTGTTTACTCGAATGTCAGGTGTTCATAGGTGTGTGGGTCAATGTCAGGATTTTCAATTCGATTCCATTGGTCTACCTGTCTATTTTTGTGCCAATGCCAGGCTGTTTTCCGAAGTAGAGCTGTATAGTAGAGCTTAAAGTCAGGAATGGTGATGCCTCATGAAGTTCTTTTATTGTATAGTGTTGTTTTGGCTATCCTGGAACTTTTGGTTTTTTCATATGAAATTGATTATTATCCTTTCAAGGTCAGGGAAGAATTGTGGAGGGATTTTAATGGGGATTGCATTGAATCTGTAGACTGCTTTTAGCAAGATTGCCATTTTTACTGTGTTATCCTAACTATCCAAGAGATCTTTCCATTTTCTGGTTTCTTCTTTAATTTCTTTGTTTAGAGTCACACAGTTCTTATTATATAGATCTATTACTTCTTTGGTAAGTGTTAAAACCAAGATACTTTATGTTGCTTGTGGCTATTGTAAAGGGTGATGTTTCTCTGATTTCTTTCTCTGTCTCTTTGTCATCTGAAAAATGTAGGGCTACTGATTTTTTTGAGTTAATCTTTTATCCTGCTAATTTGCTAAATGTGTTTATAGATGTATGATTTCCTTGGTAGAGTTTAATGTGTTGCTTATGTAAACTATCATATCATCTGAAATTAGAGACAGTTTGACTCCTTCCTTTCCAATTTGGATCCCGTTATCTCCATTTGTTGTCTTATAGCATTAGCTAGAAATTCTAGTACAATGTTGAAGAGATGTATTGAGAGAGGGCAGCCTTGTCTTGTTCCTGATTTTAGAGGAATTGGCGTAAGTTTCTCTCCATTCAGTTTGATGTTGGCAGTTGGTTTGCTGTATATTGCTCTTATTATGTTTGGGTATGTTCCTGTTGTCCCTGACCTCTCCAAGAACTTTATCATGAAAGGGTGTTGAAATTTGTTGAAGGCTAATCAGCATCTAGGGAGATAATCAAATGGTTTCTCTTTTTCTGTTTGTTTATATGGTGGATCACATTGATAGATTTTCATATCTTAAGCAATCCCTGCATTCCAGGGATGAAGGCTACTTAGTCATGGTCGATGATTTCTCTGATGTATTTTTTAATTCGGTTTGCTAGTATTTTATTGAGTATTTTTGCATCAATGTTCATCAGGAATATTGGTCTATAGTTTTCTTTCTAGTTGTGTCTTTTGTGAGGCTTGGGTACCAAGGTTGTTGTGGCCTCATAAAAAGAGTTTGGCAATGAACCTTCTGTTAATATTTTTTTTGGAATAGCTTTAGGAGTATTGGTATTAGGTCTTCCTTGAATGTCTGGTAAAATTCTGCACTGAATACATCTGGCCCTTGACTTTTTTTGGTTGGAAGGCTTTCGATGACTGCTTCTATTTCATTGCAGGTTATAGGTCTATTTAAGTTGTTTATCTGTTCTTGATTTAATTTTGGTAAGTGATAGTTATCCAGAAATTTGTCCATTACCTTTGAATTTTCAATTTTTGTGGAATACAGATTTTCAAAGTATGACCTGAAAATTGTCAGGATTTCCTCTTTGTCCGTTGTTATGTTCCCCTTTTCATTTCTGATTTTGTTAATTTGCATGTTCTCTCTCTGATTTTTTGTTAATTTGGATAATAGTTTTTCTATCTTGTTGATTTTCTCAAAAAACCAACTCTTCGTTGCATTGATTTTTTTGTATTGTTTTCCTCATTTCTATTTTGTTGATTTCAGCCCTCAAGTTGATTATTTCCTGGTATCTACTCCTACGGGGTGAATTCATTTCTCTCATTACTAAGGCCTTCAGTTGTGCTGTTAATTCACTTTTGTGACTATCCTCTGTTTTCTTCATATGGTCACTTAATACAATGAACTTCCCTCGTAGCACTGCTTTCAAGGTGTCCCATAAGTTCAGGTATGTTATGTTCTCATTCTCATTGAATATTAGAAAGTACTTAATTTCTTTCTTTATTTCTTCTTTGATCCAGGTGTGGTGCAATAGCACATTTCTCAGTTTCCATGAGTTTGCAGGATTTCTGCTATTTGTGTTGTTGTTGAATTCCAATTTTAAACATGGTGGTCTGATTAGATACAGGGTACTATCCCTATTCTCTTGTATCTCTTGAGGTATGTAATGCCACATTATATGTGCTCTATTTGAGAGAAGGTTCCATGTGGAGCAGAGAAGAAGGTATATTCTTTTTTTGTTTGGATGGAATGTTCTATAGATGTCTGTTAACACCAGTTGAGACATAACTCATAACTTCTGTTAATTATTTTGATTCTTTGTTGCGTTTCTAATTTGTTGTCCTGTCTCGTGTTGAGAGTGGTGTGGTGAAGTCTCCCACGACAAGTGTGTGAGGTTTATATGAGCATTGAGTTTTAGTAGTAATTCTTTTACGAATTTGGGTGCCTTTCTATTAGGGGCATAGAAGTTCAGAACTGAGACTTTCTGTTGATGAATTTCTTCTGCGATGAATATGAAATGACCATCTTTATCTCTTTTGATTAATTTTGGTTTGAAGTCTAACTTGTTAGATAATTGTATAGCCATGCCTGCTTGCTTCTTATTTCCATTTGATTGGAAAATATTTCCCAACCCTTTACCCTGAGGTAATGTCTATCTTTAAAGCTTAGATGTGTACTTGTATGCAGCAGAAGGATGGATTCTGTCTTCATATCCATTCTTTTAGCCTGTGTCATTTTATAGGTGAGTTAGACCATTAATGTTGAGGGTGAGTAAGTACCATTGATTTTTGAAGCTTGTTTGATGTAGGTTTGTGGTTGGCAGTGGTATTGTGAATATATCAGTTCTGCTTTACCCTTGGTTTCTGGTGTAGTTGGATTATCTGTTGCCTACATTTTTGTGGGCGTAGTTACCTTCCTTGGGTTGGCGTTTTCCTTCCAATATTTTCTGTAGGGCTGGATTTATATATATGTATTGGGAAAATCTGGTTTTGTCATTAAATATCTTGTTTTCTCCATCTATAGTGATTGAGAGTTTTGCTGGATATAGTAGCCTAGGCTGGCATCCATGTTCACTTAATACTTGTAGAACATCTATCCAAGACCTTCTGCCCTTGAGCGTTACTATGGACAAGTCAGGTGTAATGTTGATAGTTCTGCCTTTATATGTTACTTGTCCTTTTTCCTATGCTGCTCTTAATATTCTTTCTTTATTCTGTATGCTAGGTGTTTTGATTATTATATGTCGAGGGGTCTTTTTTCTTTGGTCCAGCCTATTTGGGGTTCTGTATGCTTCTTGTACTTTCATGGACATGTCCTTCTTTAGTTTTGGAAAGTTTTCCTCGGTGATTGTGTTGAATATGTTTTTGGCACCTTTTCGCTGCGCTTCCTCACCTTTCTCTATGCCTATTATTCTTAGGTTTGGCCTTTTCATGGTGTCCTACATTTCCTGGATGTTTTGGATTTGTTTGGATTTCCTGGATTTGTTGGATTTATGATTTTCTTTTTTTTTTTTTTTTTTTTTTTTTTTTTTTTTTTTTTTTGATGAATCTATTTATTCTAGTTTATCTTCTGTGCCTGAGATTCTCTCTTCCATATCTTGAATTCTGTTGGTTATTTTTTTGACTGTAGTTCCTGATTTTTTGCCCAGTTTTTCTATTTCCAGCATTCCTTTGGTTTGTGTTGCCTTTATTTCCTCCATTTCAGTTTTCACCTGCTTAATATTTTTTTCTTGTCTTTCTGTACTTTCTTTAAGGAATTTGTTCATTACTTCCACTTTTTTGTTTGCTTTTTCCTCCATTTCTTTAAGGGATTTTCTCACATCTTCTTTGGGGGCCTCTATCATTTTTATGATGGTAATTTTTAAGTCGTTCCCTTCTGCTTCCTATGCTTTGTTGTGGTGTTGGTGGGGTCTCCTTCTCTCTATGGTACTTCCCCAGTGGGCTTATGTGGGTCAGAGATTCACTATCTGTAGCTCTGTGTGGTCCAAGCTCTTTAGGAGGTATCTCCACAGACAGGGACCCAGGGATGGGTTCACGGCTGAGGATCCATTAGAAGATGCCATTAGCCAATGGCTCTAGCTAATGGCTGGCAGAGGAAGACAAAGGCTAAGCTGAAACTTGGGAAGGTTTTGCAGGATAGTCGGATCTCACTGGAAACTGGGACTCTCCAGCACAGGCCTCTTTCTTTAGCAGAGGCCCAAATTTGGGGGTCAAGGATCTTGCCGGGAGGAACTCAGAGTGGACCCACAGAGATAGGTGGATCTCTGGGAGGGGCCTGGGACTCCAGCAGAGGACTGGAGTTGGGGTCAGATACCAAGCAGGTGGAAATTACCGGTGGTCCCGCATGGATAGGCAAATCTCCTTTGTTCAGAGTTGCTCCGAGGAGTCTCCCAAGTCGGGTCAACCAGAGCAGCAGGACAGTGGGCCGGGTAGGGCACAGGGTAGTGGGGTCAGGCTCGTGGTGGGGATGGGTGGGGGTGTATCAAATCTCCAAAGGTGCTCTCGATGTAGTCAGGACACAGGAGCAGCAGGGTCAGGGGCCAACCAAGGGAGTTTGGGGTGTGGATATTGTAAGGGAGAGGCAGCCCTGATTGGGCCCAGACTCACCTCTGGCTAATACATGGCGGAAGAGGACCAAGGCTGAGCTGAAACTTGAGAAGGATTTGCAGGATAGTCGGATCTCACTGGAAACTGGGGCTCTCTAGCTGAGGCCTCTTTCTTTAGCAGAGGCCCTGATTTGGGAGTCCCCAGTCAGCTTTAATGCAAAGAAGAGTTAATGCCAATACACTTGCAATTATTCTACAAAGTAGAAACAGAAGGAAAATCATTCACTTCTTTCTATGAGATCAAAGTAATCCATATCTCAAATTACACAAAGTCTCAACAAAGAAAAAGAATTACAGACCAATTTCACTCATGAACATCAATTCAAAAATACACAATAAATTATGGGTAAACTGAATACAATAAAACAAAAGGATCATCCACCATGATCAAGTTTATTTTATGCCAGAGATTCAGGGAAGGTTCAGCATACATAATGCTGTCATTGTAATCCACTATATAAACAAATTGAAAAGAAAAGAAAAAAAAACGACATGATCATCTCATTAAAGGCTGGAAATGCCTTTGACAAATCTCACACACCTTCATGATAAAAGTACTGGAAAGATTGACGGAGCAAGGACATATGTAAACATAGTAAAGGCAATTTGCCACAAACACAAAGGTAATCTCAGCACTTGGGATCATATGCCTTTAATCTCAGCACTGGGGGGGGGGGTTAAAAGGAAGAACAAAAGGAGCTTATGGAAAGATTTGTTTTCCAGCCATGGTGAGTAAAGGACAGCCCTTTCTTCCTGAGGTAGAGGTAAGATCCAGTGGCTAGCTGTTTTTCTTTTCTGATCTTGAGTTTGAAGATTGAACCACAATGTCTGTCTCTGATATAAATTTTTCATGCTACAAGATAATGCATCAAGTACTGAAAGGAAAGTTATGAGTTGAAGGTCTGTAGGACCCACAGAAAATAGGTGTAGAGTGGCAGGGAAGTCTGCCATGGGTGTTTTGCTGCCAATCTGGGGTTGAAACAAAGAACTGGTTCTAAGTAACAGAGGAAGATAAGTGATTTTTAGACAGCCTACCTGTTTTTCTAGAAGTAGAGTGCTCCTGAATTCAAGTGAATTTTGTGTCCACCATTATAAGGAAGAAATTAATAATTATAGAAACTTTAGAAAAATTCAAAATTATGAAACTATTTAAAGAATTGATTAGTTAAATATTAAAATTTTGAAACAAATCAAAATGTTGATAAACACTTCAACAAAAGATATAAATAAAATAATACTATAAAGGGGTGCTTACAGCAGCCAATGACTTGTCCACATCAGAAAAATAGAAGTAACTGATAATTTGTCATGCACTGACCATAATCAAAAAAGGGAGAAAACTAGTCTCAAATAATTATAGGAAATAAATAAAACAGAAAGTAAAAATCCATACAAAATATAAATAAGACATTAACTTGGCTCTTTGAGATTTTCAAAGCAGATAAAACATTAATTAGAATTATCAACAGACATTACAACTGACATTAGAGAATTTAGAAAAATCTCTGAAACCCTACAAGTTTAATAACCTAAAGTAATCATAATTTTTTCTGCTAATGTATTTTACCAGGATTTATTTTTAAAAACAGAGAACATAAACAGCTCAATAATAATCATTGGATTAAATAAGTATGAAAAGGTTTACAATTTAAGAAAAACCCTGTAACACAGGGCTGTACTGCTGAATTCCATTGAGTAAGTAAAGTTTTACTCCTGGTTATACTTAGGTTATTATAAAATCTAGAAGAGGAATGATTTCCTGCACACACATACATATATCAAATGTTATATATACCCGTACTATATACCATCATATCAAACTTAAATAGGGCAATAAATAAGGAAAAGCAGATCATCTTCTTCATAAACATACATGCAAAAGCCCTAATTATAAAGAAACAAAAGATAATAGCACACTTAGAAGATTATTTACAGTAATTAAAAAGTACATTCTATATTACACAATATTTGTCCAATATATACAAATTACTGGATGTGAAACCCATATCAGTTGAATGAAAGCAGAACCCTAAGAGCAGGAGCTAGCATAATATACATGGAAAGTCTAAGAAGGTTCTCTTTAAAGTCTTGAAAACAGTCCCTCTAAAGGGGACTGGAAGTCCTCTCTGGAGAAAGTGGACAAAAGAAATTAATAACTCATATTCAAAAATTGAAAACCAGTAATATAGTAACTGTATGCTGATGACATAAACTGGTGATGGAGCCAAGGTATTGGGTGATTTTCCTGAGACCCTGTATATATGGAAATATAACACCAATAATTCTTTTTCTAAATCCAGGAATATTCTTGACAAAGGCCTGGGGCTAGGGCCATTCAAGGCAAAGTCTTCATGCTGACTTTTCTACTGTAAAGGGATATCTTTATCAGTCCCAATAACACTATGTGTTAGGAGTGTGTGTCACTAGATATATCCTGTATTATGTTTGTGCAAGATTTACTTGATTAGCTTCCTGATGACTTTGTCCAATTGTATGATAGTTTTCTATGTACTCTGACCCATTCCTCCCTAAAAAAAATGTATATAAGCTAATGTAATTTGTAATAAACTTGTTTAACCTAAGGTATAGTTTATCTAACATATTCTGACCCAGTTATCTCATCTTCTTATCCCCTGGTCATCTCCTTTCAAGTTATAGGTAATTGCCAAATAATAGAGATAATTCCAACAGCTGCCCTATCCTGTGGAGTTTAAGTCTTGAACCTAAAATGTAGTAGTAAAGATCTAAGAAGATAGTAGCTGTGAGTATCTAGTCTTCAATCCCATCAAAGATATGACAGGGAAAATTAATATAACCTGAGTGAGAATAAAGAACATCCATACCACTTCCAAAAGGGTGCAGGATATGAGAGAAACACTTATCTACCTATACTGTCAACCAAAATCTCTCTGCATCATAGGGGCATCTAATGTCTTGAAAATTTGCAAGACTGTCTTACCCTGTTTTGTCAAGGTTCAGCAGGTTACTTATGCTTGTATTCTGCTTTTGCAGTTTGAAAAGTGTGGCTACTCATCCAAGGCAAGGGCAATTTGTCCCATAGGCCAGGTTTCCATGATAAGATGGCAAGGTCCTTCAGGGTTCCTGTTTCACATAAGAAAATTCCAGACATTCTACAGGACACAAAAGAAAGCAACTAATAAACTTTGTCAATATAATGCAAACATGTCTTCAAATTTCTTGCATCATTGAAATGTTTGGAGATATTATGTGCCTATGGGCTAAAGATTGATGCCTCAGTGTTGCAGAGGAACAGTGGGTGACTGTCCAGGCACTGAAATGTTGCTCTAAATTCTAGAGTTTATATTACATTCATTTGGAATCTATAATGAAGTTGATGCTAGGTAGTTATAGTTTTCCTTTGTTATGATAGAAGATAAAATTACATGTAAACTGTAGATTCACAAAGATAGGATCGATGATAGAGCATTTTCTTTAATTTTGCCAAATGCAAATAGCCTAAATATTGTAACTATAATTCTTGTTTGATAACTGTTTTTTAGTTAAACAGAAAAGGGGAGATGGTATGGGATGCAAATTCAACTCCAGGAAACCATCAAGGGTGTGTGAGTGTTTTTTTCCTTAACAACTCAATTAAAAATGCCATAGTACACTGATTCTGTGGATACCCATTAAGACCTGCACTGCTGGAGGCTGTTTCCTTAGGCAGCAGTAGAAGGTTATGCAGAGATTAAGAGAGCTGTATACACACGCCTTTAAATGGAATGTCTTTATCAGATCCCTATCCACAAGGGACAGGTTCTGTGTTGAAGAGAAGACCAAAAGATTGTACAAGCCAGAAGTGGTGGTTGAAGGCAAGAAAACTATATTTTCTAGATGTACCAGGACTGGTATATACAAGCACTCACAGAGATTATGACAATACCCAAAAGACTTACACAGGGTCAAATCTGACAAAATTTTAGAATAAGTAGAAGTAGACACTGCTGTGGAATAGGCTTTGTACATTGTAAATATGCATCATACTCATTTTAACTACATAGCTGATTGGTCAATATCTAAACAAGAAGGAAAGGCAGGACAGCCAGACTAAGAGAATGTTGGCAGAAAGAAGGGCAGTGTCAAGAGTCACCAAGAAATGCAGAGAGAAGCAAGATGAGCATGCTGTACTGAGAAAAATTGTCAAGCCATGTGGCAATGTATAGATAAGAAATAATTGTTAATTTAAATGTAAGTGTTACCCAGTAACAATCCTGAGCTATTGGCTGAGAGTTTCCAATTAAAGTAAGCCTCAGTGTGTTTATTTGGTAGCGCTTGTGAGACAAAAACTTCCATCTATAGATGGCACCCATTTTAAGGCTCATGTAGTCATAAAAAAGATTATAGATATGCAGTAGAGATGGACTCAAGTAATTTCTAAGTGGGATATATTTGTGTTTAAAAATATACATAGGCTTGGGAGAGAAAGGAGAAGGTATAAACTATATATGTACAAATATATGTGTGTGTATATATGTAGTTTTAAAATAATAAAGTACTTAAAAGTATAGTAAAGTAATATAAAAGCAATAAGCCACGCAAATGTGGAAAATACACAGAGAGTCTGGATTCTGTATATTATTTTGTTGACTTTTAAATCTTTGGCTACTAAGAGACACTGGATTATGAAAGCTGCTGGATTAAAATAACCTATATATTATAAAAATACTTTGACTTCAAAATTTAAGCAAAAGATGTATCATTTTTTGGGTTAGACATTAAGCGTTTATTTCCGCATGAAATGAGAAGGTGTGGATCCATTTCAGGTTAAAGAAAATCAGGTTTTATAGAGGAAGATCCCCAAAATCCTAACTACAGACATAAAGAAAAAAAAAACTAGATCTATGAGCCATGTAATGTATATATTACCTGCTCAGACATATAATAAAAAATCAACTTTGACTTATGTACAATGTACAGTCTATACTTGTATTAATATAAATATATATACTATCTTTGAAAGTTTTTGTATTTTTAGAGCAAGGGGACAAGACACTAATAAAAATGGATGGGCCATGTGGTACAGCCTCCACAACAGTTTCAAGGTTCCTGGGTCTCATAGAATACTCCAGCCAAGGCCAAACAACTTTCCTGATTTTCTCAAGGTACTTCCAAAGATTCTCAGTG